>NC_138780.1:16876391-16968891 GCF_965119305.1 Pelophylax lessonae
GGTTTGGATGGGATGTGCAAGGGCTAGACAGTGCTCCTTTGACAATCGTAACTATGCTATTTTTCCTCTTATGTAACAGCAGTCTTCTAATCAGCCGGCTCATGGCCAGGCTTTTCTAATCAGTGTGCACCTTCTGTCTCTGGGCAGTGGTGTAGCGTGAGGGTGGGGACGCTAGGCTATGCCCCCCCTGTGCGCAAAATTTTGAGAGGCGCCTTCCCAAATGTGCTGCCCTTGAGGTCATATCAGGTTCTGTGGCGGCAGGAGCGATGCACCGCTGCGTCCTCCTGGTGCAGGCATCTATCTCCAGGCAGCAAGTGGGTAGCCCCGCAGACAGAGGCCGCGTGGAAAGTAAACACTGGGCCTGGGAGCCCAGGAGGAAGAAAAGCTTCACAGCCTCCTTGACCCCCAAATAGGCACAGCATCTCGGCACCTCCCAAAGCCTTGACTCTGTCTCTTTCAACCTCCTCTCTGCTCCAACATCAGCAATGAGGACAAGGGCGGGCTAGAGGCACATGCTCAAGGAGACTGACATGGAAGGTCCTGGCATCATACATTGATACACAGACCTACCTGCAGATACAGACTAGGGTAGGGGGGCAGAAGAGGGACTGCAGATGGGGACAGGACTAGGGGTCTCTCTCTCATCTCCCCACTCACCCCCCTCTCTCTCAGCCCCCCTCTCTCTGTCTGCCACATCCCTCTTTTAGCCCTCCTAACTCTTTCTTACCCCCGGCCTCTCACCCCCCTCTCTCTCAGTCCCCTTTTCTCTCTCAACCCCTCTCTCTCAGCCCCCTCTTTCTCTTAGCCCCCTCTTTCTCTCACTTTTACCTCCACCCTCTTTCAGCTCCCCCCTCTCTCTCTCAGCCCCCCTCTCTCTTTCTCACCCCCGCCTCTCAGCCCTCTTCTCTCTCTCTCAGTCCCTCTCAGCCCCCTTCTCTCTTTCAGCCACACCGCTCTCTGTCAGCCCTCCACTCTCTCTCAACTCCCTCTCTCTCTCAGCCACACAGCTCTCTGTCAGCCCTCCTCTCTCTCTTAACCCCCTCTCTCTCTCAGCCACACCTCTCTCTGCCAGCCCCCCTCTCTCTCTCAGCCCTCCTCCCTGTTTCTTACCCCCCCTCTCTCACCCTCTCTCTCAGTCCCCTTTTCTCTCTCAACCCCTCTCTCTCAGCCCCCCTCTTTCTCTCAGCCCCCACTCTCTCTCTCTCACTCTTACCTCCATCCTCTTTCAGCCCCTCTCTCTCTCTCCCCCTTTCTCTCTCTCTCTCTCTCAGCCCCCCTCTCTCTTTCTTACCCCCGCCTCTCAGTCCCCTTCTCTCTCTCAGCGCCCCTCTCTCTTAGCCCCCCCTCTCTCTCAGCCCCCCTGTCTCTCTCAGCCCCCCTCTCTCTCTCAGCCTCCCCTCTTTCTCAGCCCCCCTCTTTCTCAGTCCCCCTCTCTCTCAGCCCATTCTCTCTCTCTCTCTCTCTCTCTCTCTCTCTCAACTGGACTGGTCAACTCCTGGAGGGGGTGAAGGGGTTAATTCATTAACAGTGTTATTAGTCAGTAAAGTGCAGCAATAAGGGGTTAATGTTCTGCCACTGGTGCATTAGTGACCAGTGACTGTTATTTAACCCCTTTGTGCTGCATTAGTGACACCAGTGTCAGTGTTAATTAATTCCTTTATGAAGGGGTTAAACACTACTAATGGCCACTAATACAGCACAAAGGTTTTAATTAACTCCACCAATACCGACCAATAGGGAGGGATTAAAATAGAATCTCCCATTTACCTGAAGCAGCCTTAAAAATCCCCCCCCCCAACGCCTATGCTGGCTAACCTGTGTAGAAAATCTCTGAGAAATGTCTCCAACACCTTGTTGAATCTATGCCACAAAGAATGAAGAAAGTTCTGAAGGCAAAAGGGGGTCTAACCCGGTACTAGCAAGGTGTACCTAATGAAGTAGCTGCTGTATATACATTATATTGTCAAAAGTATTGGGACGCCTGCCTTTACACACACATGAAATTTAATGGCATCCCAGTCTTAGTCCGTAGAGTTCAATATTGAGTTGGCCCACCCTTTGCAGCCATAACAGCTTCAACTCTTCTGGGAAGGCTGTCCACAAGGTTTAGGAATGTGTTTATGGGAATGTTTCACCATTCTTCCAGAAACGCATTTGTAGGGTCAGGCACTGATGTGGATGAGAAGGTCTGACTTGCAGTCTCCACTCTAATTCATCCCAAAGTTGTTCTATCCGGTTGAGGTCAGGATTCTGTGCAGGCCAGTCAAGTTCCTCCACCCCAAACTCGCTCATCCTTGTCTTTATTGACCTTGCTTTATGCACTGGTCCAAATCCTTCCTGTTCCAAAATAGCTGCACACCAGTGCACAAAGCAAGGTCCATAAATACATGGATGATCGAGTTTATACATGTTTAGTTTCCTTCAGAAAGTAGCCAAAACCCTGGTAAAGAAAAGCCTGTCTCCCACCAGCATGCTCTGTGGGGAAGCAGTGATGTCTCTGCAGAGGTCCAAAATGCCCTCTGCTGAGTCACCAATCAGAATTTTGCTTCAGGTCTGACTGGAATGCTGCGATGGGGCCTTTGCTTTCAGACAGAAAGCGAGCGGGGGTCCTGCTCTACAGCATGCTGGCAGTGGACAGGCTTTTCTACTCGGGCTGCACTTGCTTCACCAAGAACTGTAAGATGTTGATGCACCTGGAATATTTTTAGTTGACTTCCAAAGTTAGATTAAATTTGGCCCTCCAGCAGTGGTGAAACTACAGATCCCATCATCCCACCATGGCTGTCTTGTATCGCCTCCTGGGACTTGTAGGTCCTCGTCATGTCAGACCTCTACAATGAGGCCACTGCATCAACACAGAAAGCAAGGGTCCTGCTATACAGCATGCTGGCATTTGACAGGCTTTTCTACTCACTGTGGCTTCTTTACAAAGAACTGACATTGATGCACCTGGAATGTATTTAGTTGATTTGGAAGGGTAGGCAAACTTTGGCCATCCAAGAGTAGGCAAGCTTTGGCCATCAATGGGTAGATGAACTTTGGCCATCCAAAAATAGGCGAACTTTGGACATCCAAGGTAGGCGAATTTTTGCCATCCAAGGATAGGTGAGCTTTGGCTATCCATGGGAAGATGAAGTTTGGCCATCCAAAGATAGGCAAACTTTGGCTATCCAAGGGAAGGCGAACTTTGGCCATCCAAGAGCAGGTATACTTTGACCATGCAAGGGTAGGCAAATTTTGGCCATCCAAGGGTAGGTGAACTCTGGCCATCCAAGGGTCAACAAACTTTGGTCATCCAAGGGTAGGCACACTTTGGCCATCCAAGGGTAGGTGAACTTTGGCCATCCAAGGGTCAACAAACTTTGGCCATCCAAGGGTAGCTGAACCTTGGCCATCCAAGGGTCGACAAACTTTGGACATCCAATGATAAGTTAATTTTGGCCACCTAAGAGTAGATGAACTTTGGACATCCAGAGGTCGGCAAACTTTGGCCATCCGAGGGTAGGGGAGCTTTGGCCATCCAAAGGTCGGCAAACTTTAGCCATCCAAAGGTTGGCAAACTTTGGCCATCCAGCTGTAGGGAAACTACAAATTCCATCATCTCACCATGGTTCTCAGAGTCTCGTAATGCCTCATAGGACTTGTAGTTCATCAACAGCTGGAGGGTTGAGAATTGGCCACCCCTGAAGGGTTTGCTTGGACTTTAAACAGAACTGGGAATTCAGATGTAGAGATCCCTGAGAGCTATAAGACGCCGTAGGTAACAGAGACAGCTGATATCCACTGAAGTGCCTCTTTTGGTGGCTCCATTGGATCATACATGAAATATACATTAAGTGGCTCTTGCAGTGAGGATGAATGGCCCCGGGTTCAGTTGTCTGGACAAATACTCCAAGACATCAGTCATCGCAGCCTCAGGTCAGGCTCGCCCCGTCTGTGGTACAATGGACTCCCCCATGTCTGTTCCAACAACAGCTGACTCCCAACAGCTGCAAGACCCCCAGACCGGCCCATGAGATGGACCTTGGGAGCAGCCGTCCCATAAATCCCTCCTCTGGCTGGAATTCACTCATATCACACAAGTGTTTTGAGGGAATGTTAATAAGATGGCTTTTTCAAGCAGATCATATTCCTCTATCCACTCTGAGGAACAAGCCGGGCTTTGCGCGGCATATGGCGGCATGCAATTGTCTTGTGATTTATATATTGATTGTTTTTTTTCTATCCATTAACGGATCAATATCAGCTGAGACAACCTGCACATCTGTCCTTCTCTAGGGTGACAGTATCAGTTTATGTTATGAGGGCTGCAGCTCAAAAACATTTTATAACCTTAAAAATAAAAAATAAATAAAAAACTCAGTAAAAAAATACACATAAAAAATTCAATAAAAGAAAATACAAATAAAAAAAATTCAATAAAAAATACAAATAAAAAATTCAATAAAAAATACAAATAAAAAAATTCAATAAAAAATACAAATAAAAAATTCAATAAAAATCTTCCCTAGGGTGACAGAATCAGTTTATGTTATGAGGGCTGCAGCTCAAAAACATTTTATAACCTTAAAAATAAAAAAATAAATAAAAAACTCAATAAAAAAATACACATAAAAAATTCAATAAAAGAAAATACAAATAAAAAAATTCAATAAAAAATACAAATAAAAAATTAAATAAAAAAATACAAATAAAAAAATTCAATAAAAAAATACAAATAAAAAATTCAATTAAAATCTTCCCTAGGGTGACAGTATCAGTTTATGTTATGAGGGCTGCAGCTCAAAAACATTTTATAACCTTAAAAATAAAAAATAAATAAAAAACTCAATAAAAAAATACAAATAAAAAATTCAATAAAAAAATACAAATAAACAAATTCAATAAAAAAATACAAATAAACAAATTCAATAAAAATCTTCGCTAGGGTGACAGTATCAGTTTATGTTATGAGGGCTGCAGCTCAAAAACATGTTATAACCTTAAAAATAAAAAATAAAAAAAACTCAATAAAAAAATAAACATAAAAAATTCAATAATAAAATACAAATAAAAAAATTCAATAAAAAAATACAAATAAAAAATTCAATAAAAATCTTCCTTAGGGTGACAGCATCAGTTTATGTTATGAGGGCTGCAGCTCAAAAACATTTTATAACCTTAAAAATAAAAAATAAATAAAAAACTCAATAAAAAAATACAAATAAAAAATGAAATAAAAAAATACAAATAAAAAAATTCAATAAAATAATACAAATAAAAAATTCAATAAAAAATCTTAAAAATAAATAAATAAATAAAACATTTAAAAAAAACCCTGAAAAATTAATAAAATAAACACGTACACCTTACAATAAGGTAAATGCATACATTGAACAAATACGCAGGGATTGTGTTTAGCCAGTCTCCGATCTAGGCACTCCTGCCAAACAGCGCAGCAAGATGCAAGACCTAATTTTTCTCTACTGGGTTTAAGCTACACAGATTGGTCCAGACTTTGCTCCATTCTGCTGTTCAGATAATAAAGGAACAGTAGATTCTATCTCTTACATGCAATATATATATATATAGTATGTTTTTCGACAGCACTCTGCAAAGCAAAAAATTGTACAATGCGTCTCCATCTTTGTGGTAGATTGCAGAAAACCAAGTCTAAAGATATTTTCAGGTACTTAGACTAGTTGTACTTAAAATAAATTCAATATTTTTTTTTTTAGTCTAAATTACATTTTTTATTACCTGAATGAAGTTTACCTTTAAGAATCAGCAAACCAAAATCTATGCTGGGGGTTATCATTGCTCCCACTGACAGCAATTATGGAGCTCATTATTGATACTACTCACACCAATGGAGGGGGGTATTATTATATTCCCTGATACTAATGCTGGGGGTTATTATTATATTCCCTGACACTAATACTGGGGGTTATTATTATATTCACTGACACTAATACTGGGGGTTATTATTATATTCACTGACACTAATACTGGGGGTTATTATTATATTCCCTGACTCTAATACTGGGGGTTATTATTATATTCCCTGACACTAATACTGGGGGTTATTATTATATTCCCTGACACTAATACTGGGGGTTATTGTTATATTCCCTGACACTAATACTGGGGGTTATTATTATATACCCTGACATTAATACTGGGGGTTATTATTATATTCCCTGACTCTAATACTTGGGGTTATTATTATATTCCCTGACACTAATACTGGGGGTTATTGTTATATTCCCTGACACTAATACTGGGGGTTATTATTATATTCCCTGACACTAATACTGGGCGTTATTATTATATTCCCTGACACTAATACTGGGGGTTATTATTACATTCCCTGACACTAATACTGGGGGTTATTATTATATTCCCTGACACTAATACTGGGCGTTATTATTATATTCCCTGACACTAATACTGGGCGTTATTATTATATTCCCTGACACTAATACTGGGGGTTATTGTTATATTCCCTGACACTAATACTGGGGGTTATTATTATATTCCCTGACATTAATACTGGGGGTTACTATTATATTCCCTGACACTAATACTGGGGGTTATTATTACATTCCCTGACACTAATACTGGGGGTTATTATTACATTCCCTGACACTAATACTGGGCGTTATTATTATATTCCCTGACACTAATACTGGGGGCTATTATTGCATCCTGTAACACCAAGGCAGGGGAATGGCTCCCACTGACACCAATACTAGGGGTTACTATCGCAGTCACTGACACTAATACTGGGTTTTTTTTTTGCTGCTGCCACTGACATCAATGATGGGGCTTATTACTGCTGCCACTTACACCAATGCCAGGGGTTATTATTGTTCCCAGTGACACCAAATCCTGGGGGTTATTATTAAATCCACTGACACTAATGCTGGAAATCTTTATTGATACCCCTGACATAAATGCTAGGGGTTATTATAATATGCCCTGACATACTTGCTGGGGGTTATTATTGCATCCAATGACACCCGTGCTGGATATTAATTATTGCTGCCACTGACACCAATGCTGGGGGTTATTATTGTATTCAAGGACACCAATGCTAAGGGGGTTATTATTGTTCCCACTGCCATTAATGTTGTGGGTTATTATTGCAGCCATTGACACCAATGCTAGGGGTTATTATTGCAGCCATTGACATTAATGCTGTGGGTTATTATTGCAGTCAATGACACCAATGCTAGGGGGGTTATTATTGTTCCCACTGCCACTAATGTTCTGGGTTATTATTGTTTCCACTGAGTCCAATGATGGGGTTTATAATTGCTGCCACTGACATCAAAGCTGGGGGTTATTATCAAATATCCTGACACTAATTCTGGGGGTATTATTGCCTCCAATTACACCAATGCTGGAGATTATTATTGCTACCACTGACACCAATGATGAGGGTTATTAGTATATCCCCTGACACTAATGCTGGGGGTTATTATCAAATCCCCTGACACTAATGTTGGAGGTTAATAATGCATCCACTGACACCAATGCTGGAGATTATTATTGCGGCCACTGACACCAATGATGAGGATTATTATTATTTCCCCTGACACTAATGCTGGGGGTTATTATTGCCTCCAATTATAACAATGCTGGAGATTATTATTTCTGCCACTGACACCAATGATGAGGGTTAATAATATATCCCCAGACACTAAAGTTGGGGGTTATTATTGCCTCCAATGACACCAATTGCCTCTAATGACACCAATGCTGGAGATTATTATTACTCCCACTGACACCATTGATGGGGGTTATCATTGCAGCCACTGACACCATTGCTGGGGGTTATCATTGCAACCACTGGCACCAATGCTGGGGGTTATTATTGCAGCCTTTGACACCAGTGCTAGGGGTTATTATAATATCCCCTGACACTAATGCTGGGGGTTATTATTGCATCCAATGACACCAGTGCTGGATATTATAATTATTGCTGCCACTGACACCATTTCTAGGGGTTATTTTTGCAGCCACTGACACCAATGCTGGGGGATTCTTATTGTTCCCACTGTCACTTATGCTGGGGGTTCTTATTGCTCCCACTGTCACTAATGTTATGGGTTATTATTGTTTCCACTGAGTCTAATGATGGGGCTTATTATTGCAACCACTGACCCCAATACTGGTGGTTATCTTTGCAGCCACTGACCCCAATGCTGGTGGTTATCCTTGCAGCCACTGACCCCAATGCTGGTGGTTATCATTGCAGCCACTGACACCAATGCTGGTGGTTATCATTGCAGCCACTGACCCCAATGCTTGTGGTTATCATTGCAGCCACTGACACCAATGCTGGTGGTTATCATTGCAGCCACTGACCCCAATGCTGGTGGTTATCATTGCAGCCACTGACACCAATGCTGGTGGTTATCATTGCAGCCACTGACCCCAATGCGGGGGGTTATCATTGCAACCACTGACCCAAATGCTGGTGGTTATCATTGCAGCCACTGACCCCAATGCTGGTGGTTATCCTTGCAGCCACTGACACCAATGCTGGTGGTTATCATTGCAGCCACTGACACCAATGCTGGTGGTTATCCTTGCAGCCACTGATCCCAATGCTGGGGGTTATCATTGCAGCCACTGACCCCAATGCTTGTGGTTATCATTGCAGCCACTGACACCAATGCTGGTGGTTATCATTGCAGCCACTGACACCAATGCTGGTGGTTATCATTGCAGCCACTGACCCCAATGCTGGTGGTTATCATTGCAGCCACTGACACCAATGCTGGTGGTTATCATTGCAGCCACTGACCCCAATGCTGGTGGTTATCCTTGCAGCCACTGACCCCAATGCTGGTGGTTATCATTGCAGCCACTGGCACCAATGCTGGGGGTTATTTTACCCCCACTTCCTCTTTAGTGCCCTTTGTGGTACCTTGCAAAAAATACTGCAGGATATACATTTTTGGCCAGTGAGCTTACAGCTCCATTATTTTAAATGGGCTGCCTATCTTGATGCCGTGCACCCATGCAGCTCTCTCAAAGGCACGGAGGACCTCTATAATTTTCAAGTTGACCACCACTGCTATATTTCCCCTTTAACTACATGTCCAGATTTTGATTCAATCAGACAGCCGTCCTGAACGCGACATGCAATTTAATCTCTCCCAATCCGTCACCGTTAACCGATACTTGGCCAGCGCCAATATCTGGACAAGGCATTAGAGCGCGGGACGGCAAAACAACGACTGATTCTTGGAGCATCAGAACTCTACAGAGAATACAATCAAACGTCTCCGGTATTTTTAGATCTTTCAATGCTTTTCCTCATTGTTCCCATACAAGGAGCTGCAGTGGGGAGTGAGGTCATCGCAGTGAAGTCATCTCCTTGGCGGTAGGGGGGGGGGGCGGGGGGGGGGTGTGCGGTTTTCATACAATTCACCAGCATATCTCTACTCCCTGCCTGCTCGCTGCCCAAAGGAAACAAAGCACTTAATTGTCTGGACTCGCTCCAAATTCCTGCTGATACAGAAAGACGGTTGAGGCTTCAGTCCTTAAAGAAGCAGGCCATCCCTCATCCATACATGGCGTCTCCATTGTGGGAGGACAAAGAAAACCTCTGCAGATTACAGCAGAGAAATAGTGTATTTCACAAAACCGCGGCCGATCGTACATGATGCTGGATTATCAGGAGTGCTAAAGTGTATGGCAAGCTTTGAATAAAGGATTAGAACCCATTGAGTTTTTTTTTTTTTTACTGCTATCTGGGGCTTTTTTATCCTTACTTCCTGTCTCGGTGACAACAGTTTTACTTTAAAGCTGATCGGGTGCTGCAATCTGCGCCTGAGGCCTACCGGTTCTGTTGCCATCCCTCATTGTGACGTCATCACGCTTCCAGAGGATAGAAGACTCAGAATCCATCATGCCATGTGACTGCTATCTGGTGCTTTGTTTAGCCACATTTCCTGTCTCGGTGACAACGGTTTCACTTTAAAGCTGATCTGATGCTGCAATCTGCGCCTGAGGCTTATCAGTTCTGTTGCCATCCCTCATCGTGACGTCATCACGCTTCTTCTAGAGAGGGGGGGGGGGTCCCTTCAGAAGAAGTGTAGTGATGTCACAATGACGGAGGCAACAGGACTGATTAGCCACAGGCGTAGATTGCAGCACCGGGTCAGCTTTAAAGTGAAAATGTTGTCACCAACACAACAGTGACGTCATCACGCTTCTTCTGGAGGAACCCTTTCCTCCTCTACAGTCTAGAGGATAGAAGACTCAGAATCCATTATGTCATGTGACTGCTATCTGGGGCTTTGTTTAGCCACATTTCCTGTCTTGGTGACAACAGTTTCACTTTAAAGCTGATCCGGTGCTGCAATCTAGGCCTGAGGCCTACCGGTTCTGTTGCCATCCCTCATCGTGACGTCATCACGCTTCTTCTAGAGAGGGGGGGGGAGGTTGCCTCCAGAAGAAGCGTGGTGATGTCACAATGAGGGAGGCAACAGGACTGGTTAGCCACAGATGTAGATTGCAGCACCGGGTCAGCTTTAAAGTAAAATTGTTGTCACCAACACAACAGTGACGTCATCACGCTTCTTCTGGCGGAGCCTTTTCCTCCTCTACAGTCCAGAGCAGCCTTTCTCAACCTTTTCAACACGCCTTCTGGAGGAACCCTTGGTGATGTCACAAGGAGGGATGCAACAGGACTGATTAGCCACAGACGTAGATTGCAGCACCGGGTCAGCTTTAAAGTGAAACTGATGTCACCAACACAACAGTGACGTCATCACGCTTCTTCTGGAGGAACCCTTTCCTCCTCTACAGTCTAGAGAATAGAAGACTCAGAATTCATCATGTCATGTGACCGTGAATAAAGACATGGATGAGCAAGTTTGGGGTGGAGGAACCTGACTGGCCTCCTGACCTCAACCCGATAGAACACCTTTGGGATGAATTAGAGCGGAGACTACGAGCCAACCCTTCTCGTCCAACATCAGTGCCTGACCTCACAAATGTGCTTCTGGAAGAATGGTCAAACATTCCCATAGACACTCCTAAACCTTGTGGACAGCCTTCCCAGAAGAGTTGAAGCTGTTATAGCTGCAAAGGGTGGGACAACTTAATATTGAACCCTACGGACTAAGGCTGGGATGCCATTAAAGTTCATGTGCGTGTAAAGGCAGGCGTCCCAATACTTTTGACAATATAGTGTATCTACTACTGACCATTTAGCTGTGATTTCTTGTACATTTTTTGAACAAATGAAATCTCTGCATTGTATTTTTAGGTGGGTTCAGCAGAGGAGGGGTTAATTCCGCCAGCCGGCACGCCTGATTGGCGGTGACACGATGAGCTCTGATAGGTGTTTGGAAACCAGAAATGTTTTTACTATCAAGGCGGAGGAGCGATCGCCGACAGAAAGAGCCCAAATCAAAGTTTGGAGTCTTTATATTACCCTAAATGGGAAAGGGCATTGTCCCCGAGCCAGGGACTCCTTCCATAACCAAATCCAGGATTTCAGCAGCCGCCTCGTCTGCCGGGATTTATACGGAACAATTATACTGACCCGTCTATGAAATATGGAATTATAATGGGATGGGATTTACATATGGGGAGGAGAGGGGGCTATTAACAACCTAGGAGTAAAATGTCTTCCCCGTCTTCTTGTATGAAGCAATCACACTTCATGAAATAAAGTTTATGAATGGAGAGCCGACTACAGAAAGTGTTAGGGTTACAGGGAAGGATAGTGTTACAGGGAAGGTTAGTGTTGGGTTACAGGGAAGGATAGTGTTAGGGTTACAGGGAGGGTTAGTGTTAGGGTTACAGGGAGGATTAGTGTTGGGGTTACAGGTAGGGTTAGTGTTGGGGTTACAGGGAGGGTTAGTGCTGGGGTTACAGGGAGGGTTAGTGTTGAGGTTACAGGGAGGGTTAATGTTGAGGTTACAGGGAGGGTTAGTGTTAGGGTTACAGGGAGGATTAGTGTTGGGGTTACAGGTAGGGTTAGTGTTGGGGTTACAGGGAGGGTTAGTGTTGGGGTTACAGGGAGGGTTAGTGCTGGGGTTACAGGGAGGGTTAGTGTTGAGGTTACAGGGAGGGCTAGTGTTACATTGAAGGTTGGTGTTGGGGTTACAGGGAAGGATAGTGTTGGGGTTACAGGGAAGGTTAGTGTTGGGGTTACAGGGAAGGATAGTGTTGGGGTTACAGGGAGTAAAAGTGTTGGGGTTTACAAGGAAGGTTAGTGTTAGGGTTACAGGGAGGGTTAGTGTTAGGGTTACAGGGAGGGTTAGTGTTAGGGTTACAGGGACGGTTAGTGTTATGGTTACAGGGAGGGTTAATGTTAGGGTTACAGGGACGGTTAGTGTTAGGGTTACAGGGAAGGTTAGTGTTGGGGTTACAGGGAAGGATAGTGTTGGGGTTACAGGGAGTAAAAGTGTTGGGGTTTACAAGGAAGGTTAGTGTTAGGGGTGCAGGGAGGGTTAGTGTTGGGGTTACAGGGAGGGTTAGTGTTAGGGTTACAGGGAGGGTTAGTGTTACATGGAAAGATAGTGTTGGGGTTACAGGGAGGGTTAGTGTTAGGGTTACAGGGAAGGTTAGTGTTGGGGTTACAGGGAAGGATAGTGTTGGGGTTACAGGGAGTAAAAGTGTTGGAGTTTACAAGGAAGGTTAGTGTTAGGGTTACAGGGAGGGTTAGTGTTAGGGTTACAGGGAGGGTTAGTGTTACATGGAAGGTTAGTGTTGGGGTTACAGGGAAGGATAGTGTTGGGGTTACAGGGAGTAAAAGTGTTGGGGTTTACAAGGAAGGTTAGTGTTAGGGTTACAGGGAGGGTTAGTGTTAGGGTTACAGGGAGGGTTAGTGTTGGGGGTTACAGGGAAGGATAGTGCTGGGGTTATAGGGAGGGTTATTGTTGGGGTTACAGGGAGGGTTAGTGTTGGGGTTACAGGGAGGGTTAGTGCTGGGGTTACAGGGAGGGTTAGTGTTGAGGTTACAGGGAGGGCTAGTGTTACATTGAAGGTTGGTGTTGGGGTTACAGGGAAGGATAGTGTTGGGGTTACAGGGAAGGTTAGTGTTGGGGTTACAGGGAAGGATAGTGTTGGGGTTACAGGGAGTAAAAGTGTTGGGGTTTACAAGGAAGGTTAGTGTTAGGGTTACAGGGAGGGTTAGTGTTAGGGTTACAGGGAGGATTAGTGTTGGGGTTACAGGTAGGGTTAGTGTTGGGGTTACAGGGAGGGTTAGTGCTGGGGTTACAGGGAGGGTTAGTGTTGAGGTTACAGGGAGGGTTAATGTTGAGGTTACAGGGAGGGTTAGTGTTAGGGTTACAGGGAGGATTAGTGTTGGGGTTACAGGTAGGGTTAGTGTTGGGGTTACAGGGAGGGTTAGTGTTGGGGTTACAGGGAGGGTTAGTGCTGGGGTTACAGGGAGGGTTAGTGTTGAGGTTACAGGGAGGGCTAGTGTTACATTGAAGGTTGGTGTTGGGGTTACAGGGAAGGATAGTGTTGGGGTTACAGGGAAGGTTAGTGTTGGGGTTACAGGGAAGGATAGTGTTGGGGTTACAGGGAGTAAAAGTGTTGGGGTTTACAAGGAAGGTTAGTGTTAGGGTTACAGGGAGGGTTAGTGTTAGGGTTACAGGGAGGGTTAGTGTTAGGGTTACAGGGACGGTTAGTGTTATGGTTACAGGGAGGGTTAATGTTAGGGTTACAGGGACGGTTAGTGTTAGGGTTACAGGGAAGGTTAGTGTTGGGGTTACAGGGAAGGATAGTGTTGGGGTTACAGGGAGTAAAAGTGTTGGGGTTTACAAGGAAGGTTAGTGTTAGGGGTGCAGGGAGGGTTAGTGTTGGGGTTACAGGGAGGGTTAGTGTTAGGGTTACAGGGAGGGTTAGTGTTACATGGAAAGATAGTGTTGGGGTTACAGGGAGGGTTAGTGTTAGGGTTACAGGGAAGGTTAGTGTTGGGGTTACAGGGAAGGATAGTGTTGGGGTTACAGGGAGTAAAAGTGTTGGAGTTTACAAGGAAGGTTAGTGTTAGGGTTACAGGGAGGGTTAGTGTTAGGGTTACAGGGAGGGTTAGTGTTACATGGAAGGTTAGTGTTGGGGTTACAGGGAAGGATAGTGTTGGGGTTACAGGGAGTAAAAGTGTTGGGGTTTACAAGGAAGGTTAGTGTTAGGGTTACAGGGAGGGTTAGTGTTAGGGTTACAGGGAGGGTTAGTGTTGGGGGTTACAGGGAAGGATAGTGCTGGGGTTATAGGGAGGGTTATTGTTGGGGTTACAGGGAGGGTTAGTGTTGGGGTTACAGGGAGGGTTAGTGCTGGGGTTACAGGGAGGGTTAGTGTTGAGGTTACAGGGAGGGCTAGTGTTACATTGAAGGTTGGTGTTGGGGTTACAGGGAAGGATAGTGTTGGGGTTACAGGGAAGGTTAGTGTTGGGGTTACAGGGAAGGATAGTGTTGGGGTTACAGGGAGTAAAAGTGTTGGGGTTTACAAGGAAGGTTAGTGTTAGGGTTACAGGGAGGGTTAGTGTTAGGGTTACAGGGAGGATTAGTGTTGGGGTTACAGGTAGGGTTAGTGTTGGGGTTACAGGGAGGGTTAGTGCTGGGGTTACAGGGAGGGTTAGTGTTGAGGTTACAGGGAGGGTTAATGTTGAGGTTACAGGGAGGGTTAGTGTTAGGGTTACAGGGAGGATTAGTGTTGGGGTTACAGGTAGGGTTAGTGTTGGGGTTACAGGGAGGGTTAGTGTTGGGGTTACAGGGAGGGTTAGTGCTGGGGTTACAGGGAGGGTTAGTGTTGAGGTTACAGGGAGGGCTAGTGTTACATTGAAGGTTGGTGTTGGGGTTACAGGGAAGGATAGTGTTGGGGTTACAGGGAAGGTTAGTGTTGGGGTTACAGGGAAGGATAGTGTTGGGGTTACAGGGAGTAAAAGTGTTGGGGTTTACAAGGAAGGTTAGTGTTAGGGTTACAGGGAGGGTTAGTGTTAGGGTTACAGGGAGGGTTAGTGTTAGGGTTACAGGGACGGTTAGTGTTATGGTTACAGGGAGGGTTAATGTTAGGGTTACAGGGACGGTTAGTGTTAGGGTTACAGGGAAGGTTAGTGTTGGGGTTACAGGGAAGGATAGTGTTGGGGTTACAGGGAGTAAAAGTGTTGGGGTTTACAAGGAAGGTTAGTGTTAGGGGTGCAGGGAGGGTTAGTGTTGGGGTTACAGGGAGGGTTAGTGTTAGGGTTACAGGGAGGGTTAGTGTTACATGGAAAGATAGTGTTGGGGTTACAGGGAGGGTTAGTGTTAGGGTTACAGGGAAGGTTAGTGTTGGGGTTACAGGGAAGGATAGTGTTGGGGTTACAGGGAGTAAAAGTGTTGGAGTTTACAAGGAAGGTTAGTGTTAGGGTTACAGGGAGGGTTAGTGTTAGGGTTACAGGGAGGGTTAGTGTTACATGGAAGGTTAGTGTTGGGGTTACAGGGAAGGATAGTGTTGGGGTTACAGGGAGTAAAAGTGTTGGGGTTTACAAGGAAGGTTAGTGTTAGGGTTACAGGGAGGGTTAGTGTTAGGGTTACAGGGAGGGTTAGTGTTGGGGGTTACAGGGAAGGATAGTGCTGGGGTTATAGGGAGGGTTATTGTTGGGGTTACAGGGAGGGTTAGTGTTGGGGTTACAGGGAGGGTTAGTGCTGGGGTTACAGGGAGGGTTAGTGTTGAGGTTACAGGGAGGGCTAGTGTTACATTGAAGGTTGGTGTTGGGGTTACAGGGAAGGATAGTGTTGGGGTTACAGGGAAGGTTAGTGTTGGGGTTACAGGGAAGGATAGTGTTGGGGTTACAGGGAGTAAAAGTGTTGGGGTTTACAAGGAAGGTTAGTGTTAGGGTTACAGGGAGGGTTAGTGTTAGGGTTACAGGGAGGGTTAGTGTTAGGGTTACAGGGACGGTTAGTGTTAGGGTTACAGGGAGGGTTAATGTTAGGGTTACAGGGATGGTTAGTGTTAGGGTTACAGGGAAGGTTAGTGTTGGGGTTACAGGGAAGGATAGTGTTGGGGTTACAGGGAGTAAAAGTGTTGGGGTTTACAAGGAAGGTTAGTGTTAGGGTTACAGGGAGGGTTAGTGTTAGGGGTGTAGGGAGGGTTAGTGTTGGGGTTACAGGGAGGGTTAGTGTTAGGGTTACAGGGAGGGTTAGTGTTACATGGAAAGTTAGTGTTGGGGTTACAGGGAAGGATAGTGTTAGGGTTACAGGGAAAGATAGTGTTGGGGTTACAGGGAGGGTTAGTGTTAGGGTTACAGGGAAGGTTAGTGTTGGGGTTACAGGGAAGGATAGTGTTGGGGTTACAGGGAGTAAAAGTGTTGGAGTTTACAAGGAAGGTTAGTGTTAGGGTTACAGGGAGGGTTAGTGTTAGGGTTACAGGGAGGGTTAGTGTTACATGGAAGGTTAGTGTTGGGGTTACAGGGAAGGATAGTGTTGGGGTTACAGGGAGTAAAAGTGTTGGGGTTTACAAGGAAGGTTAGTGTTAGGGTTACAGGGAGGGTTAGTGTTAGGGTTACAGGGAGGGTTAGTGTTGGGGGTTACAGGGAAGGATAGTGCTGGGGTTATAGGGAGGGTTATTGTTGGGGTTACAGGGAGGGTTAGTGTTGGGGTTACAGGAAAGGATAGTGTTGGGGTATAGGGGGAAAATGTTAGGATTACAGGGAGCGTTAGTGTTGGGGTTACAGGGAGGGTTAGTTTTAGGGTTACAGGGAAGGTTAGTGTTAGGGAAGGATAGTGTTGGGGTTACAGGGAAATTTTGTGTTAGGGTTACAGTGAAGAATAGTGTTGGGGTTACAAGAAGGGTAAGTGTTGAGGTTACAGGGAAGATTAGTCATGAGATTGAGGGTGTTGGGGTTCCAATAGGGGTAAGGGTTGGGGTTACAGGGAGGATTAGTGTTGGGGAACAGGGAAGAATATTGTTAGGGTTAAAGGGAGGGTTAACATGGGAGTTATAGGGTTAGTGTTCGGTGTAAAGGGAAGATTAGAGTAAAGGTTAGTGTTGGGGTTACAGGAAAGGTTAGTGTTAAGAGTCAAGGGGGAGGGTTAGTATTGGGGTTACAGGGAGGATTAGCGTATAGGTTGCAGTAGTGTTAGGGTTACATAAAGGGATAGAGATGGGGGTTACAGGGAGGGATAGTGTGAGAGTATAGGGAGGGTAAGCGCTAGGATTACTGGTAGGATTAGTTTGAGAGTTATAGGGGAGGTTAGTGTTGGGGTTACAGGAAGGTAGAGTAAGTGTTAAGGTTACAGGAAGATTAATGTGAGGTCCCCTTCACCCTTACTGGGGGTTATTGCTGCCCCAATACTTGCTAGAGGTTATTGCTGGCCCTGATATGTTCCGGGGGTTGGGAATCCCCATACATACAATGCAATGAAAATGCAGAATAAAGCAAACAAGTTTCAGGGACCAAACACATTCCCCCTTCATCAGTGCTACAAAACAAGCACAAATACCAAGGCCATACATCTAAAAGTGAAAGGTCGTAAATATAAAAATATAAAAACACGTAAAAAATAGTGAATATAAAAACCATAGAAGACATACTCATTTGCATATAATATCTGGGGGTTGTCATTCTGGCACTGACACCAATGCTGGGGGTATTTTTTTGCTGCAACAATTGGGCTTTTTTTATGCCCCAAATCTAGTCATCGTACCCCAGAACCTATTTAAAGCAAAGTAAAAATGGATACCATACACCATGAAGCAACACCCACTTTTTTTAACCATGCCTCATTTTTGGCCACGCCCACCAGCATACAGTGAGTGACGTATTTCATGCATTGCATTTTTCTTCTCAACCCTCAAGGGGAAAAAAAACAAATCAATACACCACAGTGGGTACCTGTTCTTGTGACAACTATTAACCACTTGCCGTCTGCGTACGGTAATAGTACTGCGGCAAAGTGGCTCGTTATCATCTGACGACGTAGACCTACGTCATCAGACACTCCCCTTTCTCGGCGGGGCACGCGCGCCGCCGGGGGCTCGCTCCCGCTGTATTCAGTCACAGCGGGAGTCGGGCCAGGGGAGGAGCAGCGGCGACCGCCGCTGCTCTTCCCCGATCGTCGGGGATCTAGCGTGGAGATCCGCACGCTTGTGTAAACACAAGCGTGCGGATCTCCTAAGTGACAGACAGGGTCAGATTGCAGGGTTCAGCATAGCTGAACCTGCAATCTGTCCCTGTGTCACTCAGTCACCTCCCCCTACACACGTCAGTAAGCACCAGGCATACATTAACCCCTCCCTCTCCAGTAAAATTAACCCCTTCCCTGCCAGTGTCATTTTTACAGTAACAGTGCATATACAGTGGGTACGGAAAGTATTCAGACCCCCTTAAATTTTTCACTCTTTGTTATATTGCAGCCATTTGCTAAAATCATTTAAGTTCATTCTTCTTCCTCATGAATGTACACATAGCACCCCATACTGACAGAAAAACACAGAATTGTTAACATTGTTGCAGATTTATTAAAAAAGAAAAACTGAAATATCACATGGTCCTAAGTATTCAGACCCTTTGCTGTGACACTCATATATTTAACTCAGGTGCTTTCCATTTCTTCTGATCATCCTTGAGATGGTTCTACGCCTTCATTTGAGTCCAGCTGTGTTTGATTATACTGATTGGACTTGATTAGGAAAGTCACACACCTGTCTATATAAGACCTTCCAGATCACAATGCATGTCAGAGCAAATGAGAATCATGAGGTCAAAGGAACTGCCTGAAGAGCTCAGAGACAGAATTGTGGCAAGGCACAGATCTGGCCAAGGTTACAAAAAGATTTCTGCTGCACTTAAGGTTCCTAAGAGCACAGTGGCCTCCATAATCCTCAAATGGAAGACGTTTGGGACGACCAGAACCCTTCCTAGAGCTGGCCATCCTGCCAAACTGAGCTATCGGGGGAGAAGAGCCTTGGTGAGAGAGGTAAAGAAGAACCCAAAGATCACTGTGGCTGAGCTCCAGAGATGCAGTCAGGAGATGGGAGAAAGTTGTAGAAAGTCAACCATCACTGCAGCCCTCCACCAGTCGGGGCTTTATGGCAGAGTGGCCCGACGGAAGCCTCTCCTCAGTGTAAGACACATGAAAGCCCGCATGGAGTTTGCTAAAAAACACCTGAAGGACTCCAAGATGGTGAGAAATAAGATTCTCTGGTCTGATGAGACCAAAATAGAACTTTTTGGCCTTAATTCTAAGCGGTTTGTGTGGAGAAAACCAGGCACTGCTCATCACCTGTCCAATACAGTCCCAACAGTGAAGCATGGTGGTGGCAGCATCATGCTGTGGGGGTGTTTTTCAGCTGCAGGGACAGGACGACTGGTTGCAATCGAGGGAAAGATGAATGCGGCCAAGTACAGGGATATCCTGGACAAAAACCTTCTCCAGAGTGCTCTGGACCTCAGAATGGGCCGAAGGTTTACCTTCCAACAAGACAATGACCCTAAGCACACAGCTAAAATAACGAAGGAGTGGCTTCACAACAACTCCGTGACTGTTCTTGAATGGCCCAGCCAGAGCCCTGACTTAAACCCAATTGAGCATCTCTGGAGAGACCTAAAAATGGCTGTCCACCAACATTTACCATCCAACCTGACAGAACTGGAGAGGATCTGCAAGGAGGAATGGCAGAGGATCCCCAAATCCAGGTGTGAAAGACTTGTTGCATCTTTCCCAAAAAGACTCCTGGCTGTATTAGATCAAAAGGGGGCTTCTACTAAATACTGAGCAAAGGGTCTGAATACTTAGGACCATGTGATATTTCAGTTTTTCTTTTTTAATAAATCTGCAACAATGTCAACAATTCTGTGTTTTTCTGTCAGTATGGGGTGCTATGTGTACATTCATGAGGAAGAAGAATGAACTTAAATGATTTTAGCAAATGGCTGCAATATAACAAAGAGTGAAAAATTTAAGGGGGTCTGAATACTTTCCGTACCCACTGTATATAGCACTGATTACTGCAGTAATGTCACTGGTAACCCCAAAAGTGTAAAAAATGTCAGTCAAGGGTCCGATCTGTCCGCCGCAATGTCGCAGTCCCGCAAAAAAAATCGCAGATCGCCGCCATTACTCGTTAAAAAAAAAAACACCAGAAATGACAGAAATCTTTCCCTTAGTTAGTAAACGCAATAACTTTTGCGCAAACCAATCAAAATACGCTTATTGTGAATTTTTTTTACCAAACATAGGTAGCAGAAAACAAATTGGCCAAAAATTTAAAAAAAAATTTGATTTTTACATTTTTTTGCGGGGAATTTCATATAAAAAAAATGTGAAAAATATTGTTGTTTTTTCAAAATTTATGCTGTTTTTTTGTTTATAGCGCAAAAAGTAAAAATCGCACAGGTGATCAAATACCACCAAAAGAAAGCTCTGTTTGTGGGAAAAAAAGGACGAAAATTTCGTTTGGGTATGGCGTCGCACGACCGCGCAATTGTCAGTTAAAGTCGCACAGCGCCGAATCACAAAAAGTGGCCCAGACGTAAGACAGCAAAATCCTCTAGTGGTAAAGTGGTTAAAGAGGGGAGTGTCTTCACTTTGGCTCACTTCCTGTTGGGTCTCCAGGACAGGAAGTGAGGTTAGATCTCCCCAACGTGTCACAGATACCAAAAAGTAACCTGACATGGTTTTTAACCCTTCGTTTCTCTATCCAGAAGATAACACGCTACTGTTGGCAAGTTCACAGCAAACACATTTTAAGACTGAATGCGGCTCCTAAGCTGTTTCAATCAATTATTCAGCACGGTAGACTTGCTTCGCATGCGACAGGTTCTCTTGAGTCAAAGATGTCTAAGCTGTGGATGATCATAATAGGCCCCCTTGGCGTCAGGGAGTCTTCCACCCCCCCGACACATGGCACGTTCTGGGCGATTAAGTCCAAGGCTCGCTTTGTGTTCCGCGAGGCTGTTACAGACTTGGACGAGCTGACCGTATTCCCGTCCGCCAGGCAGTTAACAGCCAGTAGTAAATTCGCTCTCTCGGGCCGAAAAATCTGGACCGTCACTCTGTTGATGACAAATCGCAGAACATGGCAGCCTTTCCCCAGGAAATGAAAAGTCGGGAACACACTGCTCTTATTGTATAATTAACAGCGTCTATTATATCAGAATGGTCAACAAGTCCCGAGTCACTATAGTGGCAGAGCTCCCTCCAAACAACTCAACGCCTTCAATATAGAAAATGTATCAATGTATGAGGTGTAAACCCAAACAAAATGTATTAAATGTAGCAATAAAGTGTATCAATGTATCAATGTATCAGGTGTAAACCCAAACAAAATGTATTAACCACTTAAGCCCCGGAGGATTTGGCTGCTCAAAGACCAGGCCCTATTTTGCGATTCGGCACTGCGTGACTTTAACGGACAATTGCGCGGTCGTGCCATGCTATACCCAAACAAAATTTACATCCTTTTTTTCCCACAAACAGAGCTTTCTTTTGGTGGTATTTGATCACCTGTGCGATTTTTATTTTTTGCGCTATAAACAAAAAAATAGCGACAATTTTGAAAAAATAACAATATTTTTCAAATTTTTTTATATGAAATCCCCCCCCCCCCCAAAAAAATGTAAAAAGCAAAATTTTTTTACATTTTAGGCCAATTTGTTTTCTGCTACATATATTTGGTAAAAAAAAATCGCAATAAGCGTATTTTGATTGGTTTGCACAAAAGTTATTGCATTTACTAACTACGGGAAAGATTTCTGTCATTTTTATTGTTTTTTTTTATACTAGTAATGGCGGCGATCTGCGATTTTTTTTTGCGGGACTGTGACATTGCGGCGGACAGATCAGACCCTTGACTGACATTTTTGAAACTTTTGGGGGTACCAGTGACATTACTACAGTAATCAGTGCTATAAATAGGGAAGGGGTTAACTTTATTGGTGATCAGTGGGCTAAATGTATCCCTAGGGGCGTGATTCTAACTGTCAGGGGGCGTGGCTTGTTAGATCATAACAGAGACATACGATCCTACAAAGCAGGACCGCATAGCCTCTGTTATGATCTAAGGGAGAATGACAGATGGCTGTGTTTACATCAGCCGTCTGTCTTTCTCCCTCTCCTGAGCGAGATCGCGAGTGGCTGGCGGACATCGGAGCTGCCAGTCGAATGCGCGGGCATGCCCGTGAACGAGCAGGGGTGGGACTTTCCGTCGGCGGCGCACGCTCGCCCCCTACAGGCTCCTGGGCGAGCGAGTCTGACTGCCGCAGTAAATATCCTGACGGCGGTCAGCAAGTGGTTAAATGTATTAATAAAGTGTATCAATGTATCAGGTGTAAACCCAAACAAAATATATTAAATGTATCAATAAAGTGTTTCAATGTATCAATGTACCAGGTGTAAACCCAAACAAAATATATTAAATGTATCAATAAAGTGTTTCAATGTATCAAGTGTAAAATCAAACAAAATGTATCAATGTTTCAGGTTGAAACCCAAACAAAAGGCATCAAATATAAATTCACACAAAATGTATCAATGCATCAATAAAGTGTTTCAATGTATCAAGTGTAAACCCAAACAAATGTACCAATAAAGTGTAGAAATGTATCTAGTGTAATCCCAAACAAAATGTATCAATAAAGTGTATCAATGTATTAAGTGTAAACCAAAGCAAAAGGTATCAATTGTAATCCCACAGAAAATGTATAAATGTATTAATAAAGTGTATCAATGTATCAAGTGTAATCCCAAACAAAATGTATCAATAAAGTGTATTAACCACTTAAGCCCCGGAGGATTTGGCTGCTAAACGACCAGGGGGTATTTTGCGATTCGGCACTGCTTGACTTTAACGGACAATTGCGCGGTCGTGCAACGCTGTACCTAAACGAATTTGGCGTCCTTTTTTTCCCACAAACAGAGCTTTCTTTTGGTGGTATTTGATCACCTGTGCGATTTTTTGATCATGCGCTATAAACAAAAAAAGAGCGTCAATTTTGCAAAAATAGCAATATTTTTCACATTTTTTTATATGAAATTCCCCCCCAAAAAAATTTAAAAATCAAAATTTTTTAACATTTTCGGCCAATTTGTTTTATGCTACCTATGTTTGGTAAATAAAAAATCGCAAAAAGCGTATTTTGATTGGTTTGCGCAAAAGTTATCGCGTTTACTAACAAAGGGAAAGATTTTTGTCATTTTTGTTGTTTTTTTTTAACGCGTAATGGCGGCGATCTGCGATTTTTTTTTTTGCGGTACTGCGACATTGCGGCGGACAGATCGGACCCTTGACTGACATTTTTGACACTTTTGGGGTTACCAGTGACATTTCTACAGTAATCAGTGCTATACATATGCACTGTTACTGTAAAAATACACTGGTGGTGAAGGGGTTAACTTTATTTGGGAGGGAGGGGCTGTGTGTGTCCCTAGGGGCGTGCTTTCTACTGTGATTGGCTGTGGCTTGAGCTGTAAGGACACTGATCAACGGATCTACATACTAGATCCGTGTGATCAGTGTCTTTACACCGAGGAGAATGACAGGCAGCTTGTTTACACAAGCTGCCTGACTTTCTCCCTTTCCCCCGCCGATCGCAGAGTGGCCGGCGGACATCGGGTCCGCCGGTCATACGCGCGGGGGGGGCCGTGACCGCGCGGGAGCGGAAGCGCGCCGCCGGCGGCGCGCGCTCGCTCCCCAGGCCCTCCCAGGCTAGTGACGTACCGATACGTCACTCTGCCTGTGAGGGGCTGACCGCCGCAGTACATAGTCGTGCGGCGGTCGGCAAGCGGTTAATGTATCAAGTGTAATCCCAAACAAAATGTATCAATAAAGTGTATCAATGTATCAAGTGTAAAATCAAACAAAATGTATCAATGTATCAGATATATAAAATGTAAACCCAAACACATAAATGTATTATGTTGCTGCATAGTTTCCTGGAATGTCAAAAGGCATACCTGTTGACCCTACTAGCAAGGCTGATCAGCTACTTCCTCTCTTAGGGTGCCAACACTTACACAATTCAGTTGCGGCGTTGTCACCCCTTCACGTAGGTTCCCAAGCTGCACTGCAAATGGCCCATGACAGTGCTCTGGCATGTTAGTTGTGATTTATACAACTAAGGCAGGCCATAGATTATGCAAATTTCTTTCCTTCAATCATGGGTTGTTCTGGACCCCAAGTGTCAGTGTGTCCTTGTTCTGGACCCCCAAGTGTCATTGTTCTGGACCCCCAAGTGTCAGTGTGTCATTGTTCTGGATCCCCAAGTGTCAGTGTGTCATTGTTCTGGACCCCCAAGTGTCAGTGTGTCATTGTTCTGGATCCCCAAGTGTCAGTGTGTCATTGTTCTGGATCCCCAAGTGTCAGTGTGTCATTGTTCTGGACACCCAAGTGTCAGTGTATCATTGTTCTGGACACCCAAGTGTCAGTGTATCATTGTTCTGGACCCCCAAGTGTCAGTGTGTCCATGTTCTGGACCCCCAAGTGTCAGTGTGTCATGGTTATGGACCCCCAAGTGTCCTTGTGTCATTGTCCTGGACCCCAAGTGTCTGTGTGTCCTTGTTCTAGACCCCCAAGTGTCAGTGTATCACTGTTCTGGACCCCCAAGTGTCTGTATGTCACTGTTCTGGACCCCAAGTGTCAGTGTGCCATTTTCCTGGACTCTCAAGTGTCAGTGTGTCATTGTTCTGGACCAGAGGCGTAACTAGAACCTTTAGGGCCCCGGAGCAAGAAACCACGAAGGGCCCCTCGGACTCCTGGCCGGTGCCTTTCCCTTCAAGCCTGGGGCTCTTTCCACTGATCCTGGGGCCCTTTACTCTTGTTGCGGCGCCCTTTATTACAGTCCCGCAGCGGGACCCTTTCACAAGTTCTGCAGTGGGCCCCCTTCCTGCCATCTTGGGGCCTCCCCACGGTGGTGGAATGCCAGGGCCCGGTCGCAAGTTTGACCTTTGCGATCCTGGAAGTTCACCCACTGGTGTCAGTAGTTTTTATTTTTTGGTATTATAATTGTATTATTTTTTATCATTTTATTTTTTTTTTTACAATGTCACTGACTATGACTCTGTCCATTCAGAAAAGGAAGGAGCTGGTAAATTACATATTTACTGACCCCTTCCTGGTTCTCTATTGTGATACATCCCCTGCAGCAGCCAGCAGGAGAGGGAAGGGAGCACAGTGGGGATGGGGGGCAGCACAGTAGGGGGGGGGGCCAGGGGAGCACACAGGGGCCCAGAGACAGCAGAACACAAGTGAACTGGATAGGAGGAGTGGCGGGGGCAGCATACAGAGGAACCAATCTCCTCCATTTTCCTCCTGCAGCTACAGGAGGAAAAAGGATTACAGTGATTTCGCTACATGCTGCCCCCCCCCCCCCATCCAGGTGTACAGGGGAGCCGCACAGGCCCCCTGAAGCATGGGACCCGGTTGCAATTGCAACCCCTGCAACCCCTGTAGTTACGCCCCTGTTCTGAATCCCCAAGTGTCAGTGTGTCATTTTTCTGGACCTCCAAGTGTCAATGTGCCATTCTTTTGCACCCCAATTATTAGTGTGTCATTGTTTTCAGACTCTCAAGTGTCCGTAGAACTCATTCTCATTACTTCCTGTATTAATCTGTCATTTATCTAGGACCCCCATGTATTAGCATGTCACTGTATTAGGACCCCACAAATCTCTACAGTAACAAATATTTACTTTCTAATGACCTCTGTCCACTTTATTCTTATGGCGGAAGCTACCCAGGTGTGGGACACATTCAGGCTCTCAATGGGTCCAGTATGGAGGGATCCCTACTTCTGTGATTGCTCCTCCATGGATCCCCACTTTTGTGATTGCCCCTCCATGGATCCCCACTTGTGTGATTGCTCCTCCATGGATCCCCACTTGTGTGATTGCCCCTCCATGGATCCCCACTTGTGTGATTGCTCCTCCATGGATCCCCACTTTTGTGATTGCTCCTCCATGGATCCCCACTTTTGTGATTGCCCCTCCATGGATCCCCACTTGTGTGATTGCTCCTCCATGGATCCCCACTTGTGTGATTGCTCCTCCATGGATCCCCACTTTTGTGACTGCTCCTCCATGGATCCCCACTTTTATGATTGCTCCTCCATGGATCCCCACTTTTGTGATTGCTCCTCCATGGATCCCCACTTTTAGATTGCTCCTCCATGGATCCCCACTTTTGTGATTGCTCCTCCATGGATCCCCACTTTTGTGATTGCCCCTCCATGGATCCCCACTTGTGTGATTGCTCCTCCATGGACCCCAACTTTTGTGATTGCTCCTCCATGGATCCCCACTTGTGTGATTGCTCCTCCATGGATCCCCACTTTTGTGACTGCTCCTCCATGGATCCCCACTTTTATGATTGCTCCTCCATGGATCCCCACTTTTGTGATTGCTCCTCCATGGATCCCCACTTTTAGATTGCTCCTCCATGGATCCCCACTTTTGTGATTGCTCCTCCATGGATCCCCACTTTTGTGTTCGCCCCTCCATGGATCTCCACTTTTGTGATTGCCTCTCCATGGATCCCCACTTTTGTGATTGTGATTTTTTTATTGCTCCTCCATGGATCCCCACTTGTGTGATTGCCCCTCCATTGATCCCCACTTGTGTGATTGCCCCTCCATTGATCCCCACTTTTGTGATTGCTCCTCCATGGATTCCCACTTTTGTGATTGCCCCTCCATGGATCCCCACTTTTGTGATTGCTCCTCCATGGATCCCCACTTTTGTGATTGCTCCTCCATAGACCCCCACTTTTGTGATTGCCCCTCCATGGATCCCCACTTTTGTGATTGCTCCTCCATGGATCCCTAATTTTGTGATTGCCTCTCCATGAATCCCCACTTTTGTGATTGCCCCTCCATGGATCCCCACTTTTGTGATTGCCCCTGCATGGATCCTCACTCTTGTGATTGCCCCTCCATGGATCCCTACTTTTATGATGGTATTGCAAGAACAGATGGCAACCCTACCCTGTTTGGGGCCCCTCGGGACGGCTGGGCCCCCTACATGTGTATGTGCTGTACCCCCTTGATGGCGGCCCTATGCATGGATCCCTACTTCTGTGATTGCTCCTCCATGGATCCCCTCTTTTGTGATTGCCCCTCCATGGATCCCCACTTTTGCGATTGCCCTTCCATGGATCCCCACTTTTGTGATTGCCCCTCCATGGATCCCCACTTTTGTGATTGCTCCTCCATGGATCCTTGCTTTTGTGATTGCTCCTCCATGGATCCTCACTTTTGTGATTGCTCCTCCATGGATCCCCACTTGTGTGATTGCTCCTCCATGGATCCCCACTTTTTTGATTGTTCCTCCATGGATCCACACTTTTGTGATTGCCCCTCCACGGATCCCCACTTTTGTGATTGCTCCTCCATGGATCCCCACTTTTGTGATTGCCCCTCCATGGACCCCCACTTTTGTGATTGTTCCTCCATGGATCCCCACTTTTGTGATTGCTCCTCCACGGATCCCCACTTTTGTGATTGCTCCTCCATGGATCCCCACTTGTGTGATTGCTCCGCCATGGATCCCCACTTTTGTTATTGGTCCTCCATGGATCCCCACTTTTGCGATTGCCCCTCCATGGATCCCCAGTTTTGTGATTGCTCCTCCATGGATCCCCACTTTTGTGATTGCTCCTCCATGGATCCCCACTTTTGTGATTGCCCCTCCATGGATCCCCACTTTTGTGATTGCCCCTCCATGGATCCCCATTTTTGTGATTGCCCCTCCATGGATCCCCACTTTTGTGATTGCTCCTCCATGGATCCCCATTTTTGTGATTGCCCCTCCATGGATCCCCATTTTTGTGATTGCTCCTCCATGGATCCCCACTTTTGTGATTGCTCCTCCATGGATCCCCACTTTTGTGATTGCTCCTCCATGGATCCCCACTTTTGTGATTGCTCCTCCATGGATCACCACTTTTGTGATTGCCCCTCCATGGACCCCCACTTCTGTGATTGCCCCTCCATGGATCCCCACTTTTGTGATTGCCCTTCCATGGATCCCCACTTTTGTGATTGCTCCTCCATGGATCCCCACTTTTGTGATTGCTCCTCCATGGATCACCACTTTTGTGATTGCCCCTCCATGGACCCCCACTTTTGTGATTGCCCCTCCATGGATCCCCACTTTTGTGATTGCTCCTCCATGGATCCCCACTTTTGTGATTGCCTCTCCATGGATCCCCACTTTTGTGATTGCTGCTCCATGGATCCCCACTTTTGTGATTGCTCCTCCATGGATCCCCACTTTTGTGATTGCTCCTCCATGGATCCCCACTTGTGTGATTGCTCCTCCATGGATCTCCACTTTTGTGATTGCCCCTCCATGGATCCCCACTTTTGTGATTGCCCCTGCATGGATCCTCACTCTTGTGATTGCCCCTCCATGGATCCCTACTTTTATGATGGTATTGCAAGAACAGATGGCAACCCTACCCTGTTTGGGGCCCCTCGGGACGGCTGGGCCCCCTACATGTGTATGTGCTGTACCCCCTTGATGGCGGCCCTATGCATGGATCCCTACTTCTGTGATTGCTCCTCCATGGATCCCCTCTTTTGTGATTGCCCCTCCATGGATCCCCACTTTTGCGATTGCCCTTCCATGGATCCCCACTTTTGTGATTGCTCCTTCATGGATCCCCACTTTTGCGATTGCCCCTCCATGGATCCCCAGTTTTGTGATTGCCCCTCCATGGATCCCCACTTTTGTGATTGCCCCTCCATGGATCCCCACTTGTGTGATCGCTCCTCCATGGATCCCCACTTTTGTGATTGCCCCTCCATGGATCCCCACTTGTGTGATCGCTCCTCCATGGATCCCTACTACTTTGATTGTTCCTTCATGGATCCCTACTTCTGTACTTGCTCCTTCATAGATCCATTTTCCTAACTGTGTCAAAGTTCTTCAGAGGCCTCCTGAGTCTTGCCTTGGAGAATGGAGAGCCGTGTCCTTGGCCATGGAATGTTGATGAAGGAGTGACGATCAAAGGACACAGGATAGGAGGTGTGTCAGGAGAGATCCTAATGCCAAGTTTCTTATTATAAACCCTTTCAGGGAAGCAGTAAGTCACTCCGGTAGTCGGTGTGTATATCAGTCAGGTAGTCGTATCACATATCTGTTATGGAAGCTCTATGAATTCTATGGGTATATTACTTGGGGGGGGGGGGGGGGGGGGGCACCTTTCTCCTCTATCACGTTTTCTTCTATTCTGGCTATATTGACACCACTAATGGGTTTCTAAAACTGGAGTTGTAGGGGAGTGTCTGTGTTGCTTGCGGCAGCCAATCAGATTGCAGATGTAATTTTAGAAAAACAAAGCTTAAACAAGCACTCTAGCTTAAAGGTCCAGCCTTACAGTTGAAGACACCACCGAACTACGTACAGTATATACTTACTGTATCTGTCATACTGTAAGATTTGTATTTCTGTCCATCCAGTTTGGGGTATTTACACAGCCCTGCCAAAAAGTCTTGTTTCTTATGCGATTTTGCATGCGTTTGAAAACTGCGAAACGCAAATGCAGCCTCAACCTAAGTTTAGACTTGTGTTTAA
Source organism: Pelophylax lessonae (assembly GCF_965119305.1). Taxonomy (NCBI): domain Eukaryota; kingdom Metazoa; phylum Chordata; class Amphibia; order Anura; family Ranidae; genus Pelophylax; species Pelophylax lessonae. The sequence continues at coordinate 16,905,895 of NC_138780.1, forward strand.
ATGACCAAACCTGTGAAAAAGAGATTCGGGCTCGGGAGAGATCAAGTAAATACAAATAAAATATCCAAAATCTTTGTTTATACATTTTAAAAAACATAATTTAAGCACTTAAATACCGGCCACTCCCCCCCCACCCCCCTTCCTGCCCAGACCAATTTTTAGTTTTCAGCGCTGTCACACTTTGAATGACAATTGCGCGGTCATGCTACACTGTACCCATATGACACTGTTATCATTTCTTTCACACAAATAGAGCTTTCTTTTGGTGGTATTTAATCACCGCTGTGGTTTTTTTCTTACTAAAAAGAAAAAGAAAAAAGACAGAAAATTTTGAAAAAAAAAAAAGTTTTTCTTATTTTCTGTCAGTAAATTTTGAAAATAAGTAATTTATTTCCTTCACTGATGTGCGCTGATGAGGTGGCACTGATGGGCACTGATAGGCTGCACTGATGGGCACTGATGAGGTGGCACTGATGAGGAGGTACTAATATGCGGCACTGATGGGTGGCACTGATAGGCGGCACTGATAGGTGGCACTAATGGGCACAGAAAGGCGGCACTGAGAGGCGACACTGATGGGCACTAATAGGCAGCACTGATGGGCGCACTGATGGGCACTGACGGACAGTGCTGATGGGCACTGACGGGTGGCACTGATGGGCAGTACAGATGAGCAGGCACTGATGGGCACTGACTGGCTGCACTATGGGCACTGATTGTGGGCACTGATTGTAGGCACTGATGGGCATTGGTTGAGATGACTTATGGGCACTGTTTTTTTACTTTACCGTAAACAGGGCACTGATGATCAGTGCCCTGATTACCTGTCCTAGACTCCCCTTCAGGCACTGATGGACACTAAGAGATGAGCAGGATGGGCAGCACAGATGAGCAGGCACAGATGGGCACTGACCAGCAACACTATGGGCACTGATTGTGGGCACTGATGGGCATTGGTTGGGGCGACTTATGGGCACTGTTTTTTTACTTTACTGTAATCAGGGCACTGATGATCAGTGCCCTGATTACCTGTCCTAGACTCCCCTTCTGGCACTGATGGACACTGAGAAATTAGAAGGATGGGCAGCACAGAAGAGCAGGCACTGTTGGGCACTGACCAGCAGCACTATGAGCACTGATTGTGGGCACTGATTGTGGGCATTGGTTGGGGTGACTTATGGGCACGTTTTTTTTACTTTACTGTAATCAGGCCACTGATGATCAGTGCCCTGATTACCTGCCCTAGACTCCCCTTTAGGAGGAGCCGCTGATTGGCTCTCCTCACCACACACTCTGGCAGTGTGAGGCGAGGAGAGCCGATAAATGGCACTTCTTCATTTACATGTGACCGGCAGTGATTGCACACACAGCCGATCACATGGGTAAAGAGCCACGTCATTGGCTCTTTACCAAGATCGCGGTCCCACCGTGTCCTAGCAACACGGCGCGGCAAGGATCGCCGCACTGCGCGCTCACGTGGGCGCGTGAGAGCGGCTGTTCTGGGGCGCCATCAATTGATGTCGTCACCAGAATGAGATCCGCACCGCTCCGCCGTCATTTGACGGTGGACGGGCGGCAAGTGGTTAAAGATAATCCTATCCAAAATATAGCATTTGAATAAAGCATTTATACAATGTAGATATTGGCTTTACGGATTGATGCGTTTCACAGGAAACTTGCTTCCTCAGATTCCACGCTCTTTGTACATGATGAAAAGTGCTTTAAGGCTACTGAAAACAAATACAAACAAACAGAAATGCAAATTTTTATTGTTTTACGGTAGACTTAAAACATTTTTCATCATGTACAAAGAGCATGAATCCTGTGGGAGGTTGAGGGGCAGTGTGGGACACTGTTGGAGATTGGGAGCCCTATGGGGGGCTGGAGGCTCTGCAGTAGGCTGGGGGCAGTGTGGTTCACCATAGAAGTGTGTGTGTGTGTGTGTGTGTGGGGGGGGGCACTATTGAGCTGAAAGGCACTGTGGTAGGTAGGGGGTCAGTGTGGGGCACTGTTAGAGGTTGGGAGCCATATGCGGGGCTGAAAGCTTTACAGTAAGCTGGGGGGCACTAAAGTCCACCATAAATGTTTGTGGGGGCACTATGGGAGCTGGAAGGCACTGTGGGAGGTTGGGGGCCAGTGTAGGGCACTGTTTGGAGCCCTATTGGGGACTGGAGGTTCTGCAGTAAGCAGAGGGGGGCACTAATGTCCACCATAAAAGGTTGTGGGGGGGCACTATGGCAGCTGGAAGGCACTGTGGGAAGTTGGACGGCAATGTGGGACATTGTTGGAGATTGAGAACGCTACGGGGGGGGGGGGTTAGAGGCTTAACAGTAAGCTGGGGGGCACTATGGGAGCTGGTAGGTTGGGGGGGGGGAGCAGTATAGGACACTGTTGGAGACTGGGAGCCCTATGAGGGGCTGGTGGCTCTGCAGTAGGCTGGGGGGAACTAATATCCACCATAGAAGTTTGTGGGAAGCACCATAGGAGCTGGAAGACACTGTGGGTGGTTTAAGGGCAGTGTGGGACACTGTTGGAGATTGGGAGCCCTATGAGGGGGCTGGAGGCTCTTCAGTAAGCTGGGAGCACTGTGGTCCACCAAAAATTAAGTGGGGGCACTGTAGGAGCTGGAATGGAGCTGTAGGAGATGTGGGAGGTTGGGGGGCAGTGTGGGACATTGATGGAGATTGGGAGCAGTATGAGGACTGGAGGTTCTGCAGTGGGGGGGAGGGGGCACTGTGGTCCACCATAGGAGGTTACGGGGGCACTATGGGTACTGTGGTAGGTTGGAGGGGGGCAGTATGGGACACTGTGGGAGACTGGGAGCCCTATGAGGGTCTGGAGGCTCTGCAGTAGGCTGGGGGGCACTAATATCCACCATAGAAGTTTGTGGGTTCACCATAGGAGTTGGAAGACACTGTGTGTGCTTTGGGGGCAGTATGGGACACTGTGGGAGACTGGGAGCCCTATGATGGTCTGGAGGCTCTGCAGTAGGCTGGGGGGCACTAATGTCCACCATAGAAGTTTGTGGGTTCACCATAGGAGTTGGAAGACACTGTGGGTACTTTGGGGGCAGTATGGGACACTGTGGGAGACTGGGAGCCCTATGAGGGTCTGGAGGCTCTGCAGTAGGCTGGGGGGCACTCATGTCCACCATAGAAATTTGTGGGTTCACTGTAGGAGTTGGAAGACACCGTGGGTGGTTTGGGGGCAGTGTGGGACACTGTTGGAGATTGGGAGCCATATGGGGGGCTGGAGGCTCTGCAGTAAGCTGGAGGGGCACTGTGGTCTACCATAAAAAGTTGTGGAAGCTGAAGGGAACTATGGTAGGTTGGGGAGCAGTGCGGGACACTGTTGGAGACTGAGCATCCTATGGGGAGCTGAAGTCTCTTCAGTAGGCTGGGGGGGCACTGTGGGGGGAGGGTGTTGGGGAGAAATGTGGACCACAATGGAAGGTTGGGGGGCATTATGGAAGCTGGCTGGAGGCTCAGTGGGAAGGAGGTGGTAGTCCCACAGTGAGCCTCAGCTTGGTCTTTGAGAACATCTGCCCCAGAGCTGGGCTTTAACCAAAAAACTGAAATATCAGTTGTGGATGGAGGGACGAATGCACAGGTCCTCTTTCACCGAGTGACCTTTTGGGCCAGAGACAAGACCAATATTTAAAGAATCCTGAAGTTGAAGCTGCAAGAAAAATCTGTTATGTGTCAGATGCTTACATAACAAAATTTCGGCTTGCGGGGTCCGGTTTGATGGATGGGTGTTTGGTTAATGACGTAATGGCCTTCTATGCACACGTTAAGGAATGCGGCCTCTAAGAAACACTATTTGTGTGTATTCAGAATAAAGAGATACAGTAGGTGAGATCTTTCTACAGCGTGAGGGAACTTTGTTGGCCTTCCAGCACGGTAATCGCTGTTTACATATCAGAACCTTTGGGAGCGGAATACAGATATTCTTGTATTTTACCGCACTGAGCCTATGCCAATACGTGCCCCATTAACACAATTTTATGGTCCGTGTATATAAACTGAGAGGAGCCCAATGAGGGGGGCTGGAAACCTTAAACAGAACATGATGGACTTGATGGAACTGTTCCAAACACGTCCAGCTGGGGGAAAGGAGGCCCAAGGGTAAACCCAGAGAACAGTGGGGGGACTCTACCTCCCGGCCGGTCTGAGAACACCTTAGACTGGAGTGGAGATCATAGTCAGGCAAAGGGTAAGGTGGCCCAAAGCTTTTATAGGGCAGTGGGGAAGGGAGGTCATATGGCCTCAGGTGGGTGTTGGTAGGCTTCCAAGCTTCTCAGCTACCCTCCACTAGACTCATGAACAGGCAGATACTGTGGCAAAAGCATGGGGGGCAGGTATGGTCGGGGGAGAAGGGGAGTGGGGCGAGATGCTGCATTTGGGCTTACAGTGAACCAACGCTTTTCTGACCACTTGATACTCCACCTCTATTGCTTATTCCTACCCCAAGTTTACTTCCCCACCCCCTTGTTCCCCCATCAGATTAATGTGTAAGCTCCAAACTTGGCTGGTCAGAGCTTACACCAGGTCAAGGACACCCCACACCCTCCCCCCAAAGGCTGCCATCATTTCAATGAAAAAATACAATTTCCTTCCTATCAATAACATTCTAGAAAGTAACATTATTACCGACAAGACTGGCAGAATACCAACCAGATGGCAACCCTTCCCCCACCCTATATAACTGCAAGCAATTCTATCTATCTATCTATCTATCTATCTATCTATCTATCTATCTATCTATCTATCTATCTATCTATCTATCTATTTATCTATTGATATATCTATGTATTATCTATCTATCTATCTATCTATCTATCTATCTATCTATCTATCTATCTATTATCAATCTATCTAGTTACTTTCCGTCTGTCTATTAATCTATCTATCTATTAATATTTCTATATATTATCTATCTATCTATCTATCTATCTATCTATCTATCTATCTATCTATCTATCTATCTATCTATCTATCTATCTATCTATCTGTCTATCTGTCTATCTATCTATCTATCTATCTATCTATCTATCTATCTATCTATCTATCTATTATCTATCTATCTATCTATCTATCTATCTATCTATCTATCTATCTATCTATTCGTATTTCTATACATTATCTATCTATCTATCTATCTATCTATCTATCTATCTATCTATCTATTCGTATTTCTATACATTATCTATCTATCTATCTATCTATCTATCTATCTATCTATCTATCTATCTATTCGTATTTCTATACACTATCTATCTATCTATCTATCTATCTATCTATCTATCTATCTATCTATCTATCTATCTATCTATCTATTCGTATTTCTATACATTATCTATCTATCTATCTATCTATCTATCTATCTATCTATCTATCTATCTAGTTACTTTCTGTCTGGCTATTAATCTATCTATCTATCTATCTATCTATCTATCTATCTATCTATCTATCTATCTATCTATCTATCTATCTATCTATCTATCTATCTATCTATCTATCTATCTATCTATCTATCTATCTATCGATATTTCTATCTATCTATCTATCTATCTATCTATCTATCTATCTATCTATCTATCTATCTATCTATCTATCTATCTATCTATCTATCTATCTATCTATCTATCTATCTAGCGTTAGGAATGAGCTGGTGGAAGGGACACTGTAGGGACATCTGTGATGAAGGATGGTCAGTATAGATATATTTTAGGTATAGGTAGAATTAGGTAAATATGTCTAGAAGCAGGAAGCAGGTAGGGGATCCATACACCGGCACCTACCAAACCTGAACTGTCCCCTTTAGTTCTAGCTGGTCTCCAGTCTTGGCTCCATAGGGGGGACCCAGGATGATGGTTGAGTAGAAAATTGGCGCAAGAAGAGGTTTCCGTTAGGACTGATCCTGGGGACCCGGGGGAGGGGGGAGGAGGGGGAAAGGAAACAACTGGGGGTGGGGGGCCCCCAAAGTTCAGGGGGTAGCTGTCCACTGTAGCGGCTGCTGGTGGAAGAGACAGAAGTGATCTCTGGGGGGAGACAAGAGGGAAAACAGCGCAGCGCCTTCTAAATGCAGCAAGACATTTATTGAAGTATGTGCAGCAGTAATACACTCACATTTTGTCGGTGAATGAGAGGCAGTTAGTCAAGAAATGTTGATCATCAGGGGTATCACTGGAGCGGGTCCTGGTGGTGGAAGCAGTCGGTCCCGATGGAACCCCCCTGCTGCTTTCATCGGGACCGACTGCTTCCACTACCAGGACCCGCTCCAGTGATGCCCCTGATGATCAACATTTCTTGACTGACTGCCTCTCATTCACTGACAAAATGTGAGTGTATTACTGCTGCACATACTTCAATAAATGTCTTGCTGCACTTAGAAGGCGCTGCGCTGTTTTCCCTCTTGGACCCAGGATGATGATGATGATGAATCGATGATCACCGTACATCTGAAAACATCTCGACAAGCTCCATTTCTGCAGACAACCAACAATCATAGGCTGGGTCTCTGTGCCACCAGAACCAGCTGCCCATAGCCGGAGATGGATGTAAAACAGAATACGTCACCTCCAGTGCCAACCACAGCTACCAAACAACACCGCAGTCGCCCCCCCGGGCCCGGGACAACACCACCGCCCCCCCGGGGCCCAGTGCCAGGGGAACGGCTGTTTATTTCATCCCAGGCCCTGGACACAAAGGAAGGAGGAAAAACATTAGAAGAAGATGGTCTCCCTGGCGCTAGGGACAGGTCCCCCCCAAGGCCTCTCTGGGGTACACTGTACCCTCTGTTTTCCGGAGAAGAGAAGGAAAACAGATCCTTTCAGCCAATGTTTATGGCAGCGCGGTGCGTGTGCTGGAACCTGATCCTCCGGGAGGACAATGAGCCCTATTTATCGGCGTCCCCGTGTTACGAGACCCATTACTCAGCACTTTCCAATACAGAACAATGTGCGAGTATTTCAGGAGAGGCGTTTTGACGTTCGGAGCCCGACATTCCATCCCCATTGCACCAGAGCTCCGTTCACAGCTCATAGGAGGATCATTTAAATGGCCGTTGTTTTAATGCATTCCGATAGATGGCAGTTAATTACCGCGTCTGCCAAACATCTCATCATGTTTTCCGCAGCCCGCTGGATACAAGCGAGAGAGGTGTCGTCCCTTTTCAGGTAGTCAATTGCTTTTCCAGGCGGCTCGTGGCTTTTTTTTTTGTTGTTTAGAAAGTCTTGTAAGACATTTTGTTTGGAGGAACGTGCCTGGAAGCCATATTGTTCACTGCAAGACGCAACTATGTCCACCGGAAGATAAAACAGAAGCCAGATTCACACCTAGCGTCTTGTGAACAGTTTTCCACACATTTTCATGCTACATACATAGGGCAGCCTATTCATTTCAATGGGCTGCCCTACGCGCCAAAGTGTCCATGTACCCAAAGTATCCATGTACCCAAAGTATCCATGTACCCAAAGTGCCTCATGTACCCAAAGTGTCCATGTACCCAAAGTGTCCATGTACCCAAAGTATCCATGTACCCAAAGTATCCATGTACCCAAAGTGTCCATGTACCCAAAGTGCCTCATGTACCCAAAGTGTCCATGTACCCAAAGTATCTCATGAACCCAAAGTGTCCATGTACCCAAAGTATCCATGTACCCAAAGTGTCTCATGTACCCAAAGTATCTCATGTACCCAAAGTGTCTCATGTACACAAAGTATCTCATGTACCCAAAGTGTCCATGTACCCAAAGTATCTCATGTACCCTAAGTGTCCATGTACCCAAAGTATCTCATGTACCCTAAGTATCTCATGTACCCAAATTATCTCATGTACCCAAAGTGTCTAATGTACCCAAAGTATCCATGTACCCAAAGTGTCTCATGTACCCAAAGTATCTCATGTACCCAAAGTATCTCATGCACCCAAAGTATCTCATGTACCCAACATATCCATGTACCCAAAGTATCTCATGCACCCAAAGTATCTCATGTACCCAAAGTATCTCATGCACCCAAAGTATCTCATGTACCCAAAGTGTCTCATCTACCCAAAGTGTCTCATGTACCCAAAGTGTCTCATGTACCCAAAGTATCCATGTACCCAAAGTGTCCATGTACCCAAAGTATCTCATGTACCCAAAGTATCTCATGTACCCAAAGTATCTCATGTACCCAAAGTGTCCATGTACCCAAAGTATTCATGCACCCAAAGTATCTCATGTACCCAAATTATCTCATGTACCCAAAGTGTCTAATGTACCCAAAGTGTCCATGTACCCAAAGTGTCCATGTACCCAAAGTATCCATGTACCCAAAGTATCCATGTACCCAAAGTATCTCATGTACCCAAAGTATCCATGTACCCAAAGTGTCCTTGTACCCAAAGTATTCATGCACCCAAAGTATCTCATGTACCCAAAGTGTCTCATGTACCCAAAGTATCTCATGTACCCAAAGTGTCTCATGTACCCAAAGTATCTCATGTACCCAAAGTATCTCATGTACCCAAAGTGTCTCATGTACCCAAAGTGTCCATGTACCCAAAGTATCTCATATACCCTAAGTATCTCATGTACCCAAATTATCTCATGTACCCAAAGTATCTCATGTACCCAAATTATCTCATGTACCCAAAGTGTCTAATGTACCCAAAGTATCCATGTACCCAAAGTGTCTCATGTACCCAAAGTATCTCATGTACCCAAAGTATCTCATGTACCCAAAGTATCTCATGTACCCAACATATCCATGTACCCAAAGTATCTCATGCACCCAAAGTATCTCATGTACCCAAAGTATCTCATGCACCCAAAGTATCTCATGTACCCAAAGTATCTCATGTACCCAAAGTATCCATGTACCCAAAGTATCTCATGTACCCAAAGTGTCTCATGTACCCAAAGTATCTCATGTACCCAAAGTATCCATGTACCCAAAGTATCTCATGTACCCAAAGTATCTCATGTACCCAAAGTGTCCATGTACCCAAAGTATTCATGCACCCAAAGTATCTCATGTACCCAAAGTGTCTCATGTACCCAAAGTATCTCATGTACCCAAAGTGTCTCATGTACACAAAGTATCTCATGTACCCAAAGTATCTCATGTACCCAAAGTGTCTCATGTACCCAAAGTATCCATGTACCCAAAGTGTCCATGTACCCAAAGTATCTCATGTACCCTAAGTATCTCATGTACCCAAATTATCTCATGTACCCAAGGTGTCTAATGTACCCAAAGTATCCATGTACCCAAAGTGTCTCATGTACCCAAAGTATCTCATGTACCCAAAGTATCTCATGCACCCAAAGTATCTCATGTACCCAACATATCCATGTACCCAAAGTATCTCATGCACCCAAAGTATCTCATGTACCCAAAGTATCTCATGCACCCAAAGTATCTCATGTACCCAAAGTGTCTCATGTACCCAAACTATCTCATGTACCCAAAGTATCCATGTACCCAAAGTATCTCATGTACCCAAAGTATCCATGTACCCAAAGTGTCTCATGTACCCAAAGTATCTCATGCACCCAAAGTATCTCATGTACCTAAAGTATCCATGTACCCAAAGTGTCTCATGTACCCAAAGTGTCTCATGTACCCAAAGTATCTCATGTACCCAAAGTGCCTCATATACCCAAAGTATCTCATGTACCCAAAGTATCCATGTACCCAAAGTGTCTCATGTACCCAAAGTATCTCATGTACCCAAAGTATCCATGTACCCAAAGTATCTCATGTACCTAAAGTATCCATGTACCCTAAGTGTCTCATGTACCCAAAGTATCTCATGTACCCAAATTATCCATGTACCCAAAGTATCTCATGTACCGAAAGTATCTCATGTACCCAAAGTATCTCATGTACCAAAAGTATCTCATGTACCCAAAGTATATCATGTACCCAAAGTATCTCATGTACCCAAATTATCCATGTACCCAGTGTATCTCATGTACCCAAAGTATCCATATACCCAAAGTATCCATGTACCCAAAGTATCCATGTACCCAAAGTGACTCATGTACCCAAAGTATCCATGTACCCAAAGTATCCATGTACCCAAAGTATCTCATCTACCCAAAGTATCTCATGTACCCAAAGTGTCTGTGTACCCAAAGTATCTCATGTACCCAAAGTGTCTCATGTACCCAAAGTGTCTCATGTACCCAAAGTATCCATGTACCCAAAGTATCCATGTACCCAAAGCATCTCATGACCCAAAGTTTTCATGTACCCAAAGTATCTCATGTACCCAAAGTATCTCATGTACCCAAAGTATCCATGTACCCAAAGTATCAATGTACCCAAAGTATCTCATGTACCCAAAGTATTTCATGTACCCAAAGTATCCATGTACCCAAAGTATCTCATGTACCCAAAGTATCCATGTACCCAAAGTATCAATGTACCCAAAGTATCCATGTACCCAAAGTATCTCATGTACCCAAAGTATTTCATGTACCCAAAGTATCCATGTACCCAAAGTATCTCATGTACCCAAAGTATCTCATGTACCCAAAGTATCTCATGTACCTTTTTGGGCATTGAGGTTGCTCGTGTAAGACATTTTGTTTGGAGGAACGTGCCTGGAAGCCATATTGTTCTCTGCAAGATGCAACTGCGTCCACCAGAAGAAGGAACAGAAGCTAGACTCACACCTAGTGTCTTGTGAACAGTTTTCCACACATCTTCATGCTACACACATAGAGCAGCCTATTAGTTTCAATGAGCTGCCCTACGTGCCAAAGTATCTCATGTACCTTTTTGAGCATTGAGGTTGAGCATGTAAGACATTTTGTTTGGAGGAACGTGCCTGGAAGCCATATTGCTCACTGCAAGACGCAACTGCGTCCACTCGGAATTTAAAGTAGAAAAAAAGCTAGATTCACACCTTATGAACAGTTTTCCGCACATCTTCATACTACACACATAGGGCAGCCTTTTCATTCCACTGGGCTGCCCTTCGCACCAAAGTATCTCACGTAATTTTTTTTTTTGAGCATTGAACTTTGCGCATGTAAAAACGCATATCTGCTTGGGATGCCATTACAATTAATGGCATCGCAAGCAGAACATGCAGTTTTTTTTCGCATTTTCCGTGCGCGGGCAAAAACACGCACTTTTGAGCATGTTTTGTTTTGCATTTTCCGGCACATGCGTTTTTCGCATTTTCTGGGACGCTCGGGCTCACATTCACTTCTGCATGTTCTGTTTTGCTTGCGTTTGCATACACATTTACCGTAACGCGCGACACGCATCGCGTGCTATTAATTGTTAATTTGCTGCCCCTGTAAACACAACTGTCTCTCTGCCAGCCTACTTCAGACAACCTTGTAATTATATATCCAGCCTGGCGTTTACTCCCAGTCAGCTAGCATGCAGCAACAGCGCTGAAGGAGGGGGAATCTTTTCTCCCGAAACGCGTTTACAACAGCAGACCGCCGTTCTCTCTCTCCACGGGGAGCGATCGCGGGTGCCCCGCCCCCTGAATCAGCTTCCCCGCTGCCAAATCGCGGATCGCCGTACAGGTATAGCGGTCCGCACAGCCGAGCCAGCCTGCTGCAGCATATCTGCGGCGAGCTGTCGGCAAGCGGGTAAAGTGGTTGTAAGCCCTTCCATATACCCAGTGAAGTGATTGGCCTCATGTGATACACAGAGAATACACAAATCCTCCTACATAAGTTGTACCGGTTTATCTACAGCCATTCAAAGTGCAGAATGTGCACAGGATCTCTCAGCTGTGAAAAGCAGGGGGCGGAGAGAGAGCTGAAGATACATCAACGAGGAGAGCTCTGAGAGCTGATTGGAGGGAAGGGACACACCTCCACACACAGGGAGATAATTAGCTCTGCTGGATCACAAGAAGCATGCTGATAGGAGGAAAGAACAGAGTGACAGAGAGATGCACTCTGCTGCTTCTCCTTTCATTGTCCAGTCACAGGCTGGGGGGGAGTAGACCTGTAAGTGTTGATGAACTGTAGCAGTGAAAAATCAGGTCTGTGCTGAGTGGCAGAGCTGTGCAAATCTCAGAACTGGATGGACACAAATCATTTGGCAAGTCAAGCATCTTCCTTGTAGGTTTTTTTTTTTAATGTGTCTTTATTTTGCTATTTTCCTGGAGCTCAGCTTTAATTATAGTAATAGCCGCAGTTAACGCTTCTTGTCCAAGCGGCGGTTGATTTTTGCGAAGTCTCCTTCGATTATGGGAGAGTTTCTGGGTCTAAACTAAGAAAAGATTTAAAATAGCAGCAATAAATTGGACCAGTGTCAGCTAAAAATACCGGGGGCTATCCATCCACGGGAGCCGTGCGCGGAGAGGAGGCCATGCTGGGTGTTACTAGGGGGGGCTATAGAGACAAGCCTTCATTCAGTGCCAGAATCCAGACTTTGGGTGAGGAGCTTTTACAACACTGGAGTCCATTGACATTCATATCAACAGGGCTGTAAGTGTTTGTAATGGGGCCCCACAGCAAAAACCACTAAGGGGCCCCTTGCCTTGCTAATCTTTATCTCAAAGTAAATTCCTCTAGTAGAGTTACAGAATGGCAGGGAGGACTCTGATGGGCACTCCTGGATGTAAGGGGGACTCTGGTCAGCACTCCTGAATATAAGGGGGGGGACTCTGTTCGACACTCCTAGATGTAACAGGGGCCCTGAATCGCACTCCTAGATGTAAGGGGGAACTCTGATGGGCACTCCTGAATATAAGGGGGGGGGGGGGGGGCTCTGATCAGCACTCCTGGATGTAAGGGGCACTCTCTTAAGGGGACTCCTGGATTTGAGGGGGACTTCTGGATTTTACACCTGGATGTAAAGGTTACTCTGATCGGCGCTGTTTAATGTAAGGGGAGATTCTGATAGGCATTCCTCGATGCAAGGGGGAGACTCTGATGGGCACTCCTGGATGTTGTAAGGGGGGACTCTGATGGGCACTTCTGAATATAAGGGGGGGGGGCTCTGATCAGCACTCCTGAATGTTAGGGGGACTCCAATCTACACTCCTAGATGTAAGGGGACTCTGATTATCACTTCTGCATTTAGGGGGGAATCGGATGGCCAATCCTGGATGTAAGGGGGACTCTGATCGGCGCTGTTTGATGTAAGGGAAGATTCTGATGGGCGTTCCTCAATGCAAGGGGGAGACTCTGATAAGCACTCCTGAATATAAGGGGGAGACTCTGATAAGCACTTCTGAATATAAGGGGGAAACTCTGATAAGCACTTCTGAATATAAGGGGGGGGGACTCTGATAAGCACTTCTGAATATAAGGGGGAGACTCTGATAAGCACTTCTGAATATAAGAGGGAGACTCTGATAAGCACTTCTGAATATAAGGGGGGAGACTCTGATAAGCACTTCTGAATATAAGGGGGAGACTCTGATAAGCACTTCTGAATATAAGGGGGAGACTCTGATAAGCACTTCTGAATATAAGGGGGGAGACTCTGATAAGCACTTCTGAATATAAGGGGGAGACTCTGATAAGCACTTCTGCATATAAGGGGGAGACTCTGATGGGCACTCCTTGATGTAAGAGGGACTCTGATTGGTACTCTTTCATGTAAATGGAGATTCTGGTGAGAGCTCCCGGATGTGGGGGTGAACTAAAAGAAGGATGGAAGAAAGAAAGAGAGGTAGAGAGAAAGGGAAGGGAGGAAGGAAGGAAACAAGGAAGGAAGGAAGGAAGACAGGAAAAGAGGAAGGGAGGGAGGAAGGAAGGAAGGAAGGAAGAAAGAAAGGAAGGAAGACAGGAAAAGAGGGAGGAAGGAAAGAAGGAAGGAAGGAAGGGAGGAAGGAAGGAAGGGAGGAAGGAAGGAAGGAAGGAAGACAGGGAAAGAGGAAGGAAGGAAGGAAGGAAGGAAGGAAGGAAGGAAGGAAGGAAGGAAGGAGAGAAGAGAAGAAGGGAAGGATGAAGAAGGGAGGGAGATAGTGAAGAAAGAAACAGGGAAGAAGGAAAAAAGAAATGAAGAAAGGAGTTGAAGGAGGAAGGGTGGAGGGAAATAAGGACAGAGGTCAGTGAGTGAGGGAGACGGGAATGAAAGGAAGGAAGAAGGGCAGAGATCAAGGGGGAATACATTTTTTTTTTTTAAATGGAGGGAGGGAGAGAGAGAAGAAAGAAAAAGAGGAAAGTAGGAAAAAAGGAAGAAAGGAAGAAAAGAAGAAAAGAAGAAGGGGTGGTGGAAGGAAATAAGGAAGGAGAGGGGAAGGAAAGGAATGTAGGAGGGAAGGTGGGAGGAAAGAAACAAGGTAGTAGAATGGAGGGAAATAATGAAAAGGCAAATGGAAGGATGAAAAGAAAAGAAAAAGAAAGGAGAGAGAGAAAAAGGATGAAATAAGAAACACCTGGTAGGTTGAGGAAAGAGACTGAAAGAGAGTGAAAGACAATTCAGGAATGGTCTTCTGTCTCTGAAAATCCTTCTCCAGAGTCTAATAAATTGGGCTATAGTACAGGGAGGAGCTATAATTTGTTATGACACATTTACTAACAAAGGTAAAACTAAAAGAGGGTCAGTTGAGATGTAAGGATGGACAGGGAATTTCATTCAAAAGTAGGACAACTGAGCAATAGGTTGGGGATAAGACCAGCAGAGGATCCTGCAAGGCCTGGTGGGCCTTAGCATGGTCAGTAGGGCAAAGGAAGTAAGGAAGGAGGAGAGTGAGCGAGGGAGAAGGAGAGAAGAGAAGAGATAAAGTGAAGGATGAAGAAGAGAGGGAGAGAGGGAAGAAAGAAATAAATGGAGGAAGGAAAAAAAGAAATGAGTTAAGGGAGAGAGGGAGGATGGAAGGAAATAAGGACAAGGGAGTGAGCGTGGGAGACTAGAATGATTGGAAGAAAGGAGGGAAGAGAGGAATAAAAAAAGGGAGTATAAAAGGGAGGGAGGAAGGAAGGAGATCTCCAGAGTATTTGTCTAATAAATTGGTCTCTAGAACAGGGAGAAGATATGTTGTTATGATTATGACACAATTACTGATAAAAATAAAAATAAAAGAGGGTCAGCTGAGAAGAAAAGTTTGATAAGGGAATTTGGTTCCAAGGTAGGACAACTGAGGAATAGGTTGGGGATGAGACCAGCAGAGGATCCTACAAGGCCTGGTGGACCATAGCATGGTTAGTAGGCCAAAGTTATGACACAATTACTGATAAAATAAAACTAAAAACAAGGTAGAAATAAAAAGAAACAAGGTAGTAAGACAGAGGGAAATAATGAAAAGGCAGATGGAAGAAAGGAAGGAAGGAAGGAAGGAAGGAAGGAAGGAAGGAAGGAAGGAAGGAAGGAAGGACGGAGGGAGAGAAGAAAAGAAAAAGAAAGGAGAGAGAAGAAGGATGAAATAAGAAACACTGGGGAGGGTTAGGAAAGAGACTGAAGGAGAGTGAAAGACAATTCAGGAATGGTCTTCTGTCTCTGAATATCCTTCTCCAGAGTCTAATAAATTGGTCTATAGAACAGGGAGGAGCTATAATTTGTTACGACACATTTACTAACAAAGTTAAAACTAAAAGAGGGTCAGTTGAGATGTAAGGATGGACAGGGAAAGTCAAAACTAAAAGAGAGTCAGCTGAGAAGAAAAGTTTGATAAGGGAATTTGGTTACAAGGTAGGACAACTGAGGAATAGGTTGGGGATGAGACCAGCAGAGGATCCTACAAGGCCTGGTGGGCCATAGCATGGTTAGTAGGCCTAAAAGCATGGGCAGATACTTCCAATAATCCATCCAATTTTCTAATTTTATGTCCCTTTAAATGTTCCCAAAAAGTTTCCAAACAGTCCCGGCTATCCCAAAGCAGGTCTAAATATAACCTCAATGCTCAAATACAAATACAGTATATGACAGAGGAGCCTCTGAAAGTCACAGCGCCCTAAATAAACTCAAACTTGCTTTGTCATAGGACACACATGGAAATGGCAGAAGCCAGGAGGTCGGAGTAAGCCTTCTTATCATGTGATGGAACAGATTTAATTCCTGCTTATGTTTTCATAGCTGAAAATAAGCTCCTACAAGTTGCAAGGCTCTTGCATCAGTGAGGCACCGTACGTATGAAATACACCTCGTGCCTCGTGACATTCACTTCTAATGATAAGCGGTGGATGACAATTCCTCGGGATCGCCGGTTGATGAAGGCACCTGTCAGCAGTCTACGTCTTCCTCAGAGTCATTAAGGTACTAACAAGTTACAAGTGGCCTACAAATGCTCTTGGTCACGTAGCTTGCGTGTCGTCCGGATACTTAAGACACGAGAGGCCGGGAAGATCTGCTGACGGCCAGAGGTGACCTTACAACGTTCTTCACGTTCCCTGGGACAACTTTATCTCTTGTTTATAAACACAGCAAAAGCTGGGAATTCCTCAATGTATAGTAACAATAGACGCCATCTAATGATAATAATTAGCGGTTGTCCACTCCATCCATAATTCCAGAAAATGTTTAAATACGAAAATTTCCAGCACTCCTAAAGGGTATCTAAACCCAAGAATACAAATGTAATATAACATACTTTATTAGCCCTTAGATGTAATGGCTGCATTTGTTTTCTTTTTTTTTTTCTGGCTTTCTTCCCTTTGGTTTTCACCTGGTGATCTTGCCAGGAATACCAGCACTGTGATCGTTTAAGTAACAATTACTCGGTCATGCAACGGTAAGCTCAAATAAATTTTGATTTCCTTTTGTTAAGACAGAGCTTTGTTTTGGTGGTACTTCGTAACTACTTTTTTTATTTTATTTTATGCTATATAAAGTAAAAAAAAAGGACCAAAATGTTCTGACGTGTATATCACATTTCTTGAAGGCAACCAAATGCCAGGACAGTACACTCACCAGGTCCAATGCCACTTACAAGGCTAGCACTATGACTGAAATGTGTAATCCTGGCTACTGCTTCTCACTGACCACCACCAATGTAAAGGTCTTTTTCCCAATAACCCCCATTGGAACAGTGGCAGCTGGTGCTCAAAACTTTTTTGGGGGGGCGCAAACAGAAAAATGTAATAGGCATTGCTTCGCGGCAAAAAACTAGCGTGACTTTGAGATCACACAAGTGTGAAAGGGGCCTTCAGTAATCAAGGTACAGCATGCCCCCTTCAATGTAGAGTGACCACAGCATGCCCCCATTAATGTAGAGTGACCACAGCGTGCCCCCTTCAATGTAGAGTGACCACAGCGTGCCCCTTCAATGTAGAGTGACCACAGCGTGCCCCCTTCAATGTAGAGTGACCACAGTGTGCCTCCTTCAATGTAGAGTGACCACAGCGTGCCCCCATTAATGTAGAGTGACCACAGCGTGCCCCCATCAATGTAAAGTGACCACAGCGTGCCCCCTTCATTGTCGAGTTACCACAGCGTGCCCCCTTCAATGTAGAGTGACCACAGTGTGCCTCCTTCAATGTAGAGTGACCACAGCGTGCCCCCATTAATGTAGAGTGACCACAGCGTGCCCCCATCAATGTAAAGTGACCACAGCGTGCCCCCTTCAATGTAGAGTGACCACAGCGTGCCCCCTTCAATGTCGAGTGACCACAGCATGCCCCCTACAATGTAGAGTGACCACGGTGTGCCCCCTTCGTGACCACAGCATGCCCCCTTCAATGTAGAGTGACCACAGCGTGCCCCCATCAATGTAGAGTGACCACAGCGTGCCCCCTTCAATGTAGAGTGACCACAGCGTGCCCCCTTCAATGTAGAGTGACCACAGCATGCCCCCATCAATGTAAAGTGACCACAGCATGCCCCCCTCAATGTAGAGTGACCACAGCATGCCCCCTTCAATGTAGAGTGACCACAGCATGCCCCCTTCAATGTAGAGTGACCACAGCGTGCCCCCTTCAATGTCGAGTGACCACAGCATGCCCCCTACAATGTAGAGTGACCACGGTGTGCCCCCTTCGTGACCACAGCATGCCCCCTTCAATGTAGAGTGACCACAGCATGCCCCTTCAATGTAGAGTGACCACAGCGTGCCCCCTTCAATGTAGAGTGACCACAGCATGCCCCCTACAATGTAGAGTGACCACAGCGTGCCCCCTTCAATGTAGAGTGACCACAGCATGCCCCCTACAATGTAGAGTGACCACAGCGTGCCCCCATCAATGTAAAGTGACCACAGCGTGCCCCCTTCAATGTAGAGTGACCACAGCATGCCCCCTTCAATGTAGAGTGACCACAGCGTGCCCCCTTCAATGTAGAGTGACCACAGCGTGCCCCCTTCAATGTAGAGTGACCACAGCGTGCCCCCCTTTCAATGTAGAGTGACCACAGCGTGCCCCCTTCAATGTAGAGTGACCACGGTGTGCCCCCTTCAATGTAGAGTGACCACAGCGTGCCCCCTTCAATGCAGAGTGACCACAGCGTGCCCCCTACAATGTAGAGTGACCACAGCGTGCCCCCTTCAATGTAGAGTGACCACAGCGTGCCCCCTTCAATGTAGAGTGACCACAGCATGCCCCCTTCAATGTAGAGTGACCACAGCGTGCCCCCTTCAATGTAGAGTGACCACAGGGTCCCCCCTTCAATGCAGAGTGACCACAGCATGCCCCCTACAATGTAGAGTGACCACAGCGTGCCCCCTTCAATGTAGAGTGACCACAGCGTGCCCCCCTCAATGTAGAGTGACCACAGCATGCCCCCTTCAATGTAGAGTGACCACAGCGTGCCCCCTTCAATGTAGAGTGACCACAGCGTGCCCCCTTCAATGTAGAGTGACCACGGTGTGCCCCCTTCAATGTAGAGTGACCACAGAATGCCCCTTACATTAGTGATCAGTGGGAAGAATGTTCCCTTACATTGGTGGTCAATAAGAAGAATGTTCCTTACATTAGTGATCAGTGGGAAGAATGCTCCTTACATTGGTGATCAGTGGGGAAAATGTACCTTACATTGTGGAACAGGGGGAAGAATGCTCCTTACATTGGTGGCCAATGGGAAGAATGTTTCTTACATTGGTGGTCAGTGGGAAGAATGTCCCTTACATTGGTGGCCAATGGAAAGAATGTCCCTTACATTGGTGGTCAGTGGTCCTCAACTCCGGTCCTCGGGGCCCACTAACAGGCCAGATTTTAAGTATTACCTTGGAGAGATGCAGACTAGAATACTGCAATCACTGAGCAGCAAAGGAGATCACCTGTGATGTAATTTAGTTATCTTGCAAACCTGGCCTGTTAGTGGCCCCGAGGACCAGAGTTGATGACCACTGCTCTAGAGGACCTCTTGTATATTAAGACTGATCTAATAACTAAATCAAATTTGGGGTCACATGATAGAGCCCAGGAGATGTGCTTTTTGTTTATTGTAGCAAAAAAGAATACTTTTTTTTCTTGCAAACAGTCATAATCGGATCTGGTTTTGCTATGATCTTTATGGCTTCACATGAATTGAAAATTTTAATAATAGGTCCCCGTTAATCCTACAGTATTGAGAAGCAGCAAGCAGGCCTGATTACCCATCATGCCGCAGTGAGGAACCCGATCTTCTATATCACAGTTCTATGATGTTAGGAATGCACAGCTGCTCATTGCTAGATATCTAATGCATAGGGCAGCCCTCACCCCAGGAATACAGAAAATGTCCCTCGCTGACGTGCCATGGTCACACTGCTTGTGCTAAACGTGTCATTGACATTAATGTTGGATGCTTGGATGTGCAGCTTGAGATAACCTTGAAGAGAACCTGTCTCCAGATCACATGATATGAAGCGTGATAATTGTGTGAAGAGGAACCATTGTTTGGAGGTACGTGGCATCACCTTTTCATAATTTTGCTACTGAATCTCCTGGAGACTCCAGTACCCGGGGTGTGCATAGTTTATAACTACAGACATAGCGCTATGTCTTAGGAGATCAGGAAGACAACCCTGCATTCTACATTGCCATATGAGCACATCTACATAATCTCACAGTGCAAGTATAGGCAAGTGCAGTCTGTGTTCTCCACTCTAGGTGGCGCTCAACTGCAGCAGCAATCCAGATAGGGCGAGGAAGTTGACAAGAACTGAGTTCCTTGGTCACACAGGGCAGTGATCTGGTTGGATGCCGGTGCCCCATGTGACTCTAGCAGCCATTTTGAGTCAGGCAGAGTCTATTTAAGGCTCTGACCCCTGGATTCGGCACACTTTCTTCCTAGTGGCTAATGTAGGGAGAGTTCCCCTGTCTGTCAGGGACAGTGATGATTGATAGGAAAAGGTTCAGAGGAGTAGGGTACAGGGACTACGTCTACCTTATCAGGAAGCATCCCCTTTGGGTGTGGACAGGCCAGGTTGCACTCCGCTCCTCATGGCAGAGACTGTTGGCATCCCAGAGTCTTCAGACTGCTGTCTAGTAGCTGTACAGTTGTAAGTGGAACGGACGGGTTAACTTCCCACTGGGCCTCTTTGTATCTGTTGAACTACATTTACGATATATAAATCTGGCAAACGAGGACTTTGTGTGCTTATGCCCACCACACCACGCTGCATCTGCCTAACACACTACAGGCACCACTCTATAGTTCCATATGGGTGCTGCTCCATCGTTCCTCACCTCAGTGCAATATGTACATCTTTTGGTGGTCCCACTGTGCAATACAGGCACTCTTCAAGTGTCACATATGGACACCTCCAAATTGTGCAAAAAAAGCTACGTGTGGTGGTCTTACAGAGCATGGGCACCCCTTGATGGTTCCAGTATTCAATATTGGCTCCTCTCAAATCAATGGTCTTACAGTGCAATATTAGCATCCCTACATAGTCCCTCAATGCAATATGAGCACCTGTTGATGGTACAACAGAGCAATATGGCTACTGCAGTGCAGTATGGGCATCTGTAGATGGTGCCACAATGCAATATGGAAATATTTTATTAGTCCCACAGTTCAATATGGGCACCTGCTGATGGTACCAGAGTTCAGATGAGTGATTGTTGATGGTACTACAGTGCTATATGGTTACCTGTTGATGGTACCAGAGTGCAATATGAAAATATCTCTGTAGTCCCAAAGTGTAATATGGGCACATGTTGATGGTACCACAGTGCAATATGGTTACCCGCTGATAGTGCCACGGTGCAGTATGGGCATCTGTTGATGGTGCCAGAGTACAGATAAGCAATTGCTGATGGTACTACAGCACTATACGGTTACCTGTTGATGGTACCACAGTGCAATATGGAAATATCTCCATAGTCCCACAGTGTAATATGGGTATATGTCGATGGTACCACAGTGCAATATGGTTACCTGTTGATGGTACCACAATGCAATATGGAAATATCTCCATATTTCCACAGTGTAATATGGGCATATGTCGATGGTACCAATACGGGCAATTGTTGATATTACTACAGTGCTATACCGAAACCTTTCAATGGTACAACACAGCAGTGTGGGCATCTAAGAATGGGCACCCGTTGATGGTACAGCAGAGCAATATGGTTACCTGCGGATGGTATTACAGTGCAGTATGGGCATCTGTTGATGGTTCCACAATATGGAAATATCTCAATATTCTAATAGTGCAGTATGGGCCCCTGTTGATGCTCCTAGAGTGCAGATGAGCAATTGATGGTACAGCAGAGCAATATGGTTACCTGCTGATGGTATTACAGTGCAATATGGAAATATCTCAGTAGTCCCACAGCATAACATGGGCACATGTTGATGGTACCACAGTGCAATATGGTTACCTGTTGATGGAACCACAGTCCAGTATGGGCAGTTGTTGATAGTACTACAGTGCTATATAGAAACCTGTCAATGGTACAACAATGCAATGTGGGCATCTAAGGATGGTCTCACAGTGCAATATTGGCATCCCTCCATAGTCTCACAGTACAATATGGGTACCTGTTGATGGTACAGCAGAGCAATATGGTTACCTGCTGATGGTATTACAGTGCAGTATGGGCATCTGTTGATGGTGCCACAGTGCAATATGGAAATATCTCAATATTCCCATAGTGCAATATGGGCCCCTGTTGATGCTACCAGAGTGTGGATGAGCAATTGATGGTACTACAGTGCTATATGGTTACCTGTTGATGGTACCACAGTGCAATATGGAAATAGCTCAGTAGTGCCACTACATAATACGGGCACATGTCACAATGGTACCACAGTGCAATATGGTTACCTGTTGATGGAGCCACAGTCCAGTATGGGCAATTGTTGATGGTACTACAGTGCTATATAGAAACCTGTTAATGGTGCAACAATGCAATGTGGGTATCTAAGGATGGTCTCACAGGGCAATATTGGCATCCCTCCATAGTCCTACAGTGCAATATGGACACTTTTTAAATCTAAAACAGAGCAATATGGTTACCCGTTGATGGTACTACGGTGAAGTTTGGCCATCTGTTGATGGTGCTTAAGTGCAGTATGGAAATATCTCAATAGCCCCACAGTGCAATATTGTTACCTGCTGATGCTACCAGAGTGCAATATGGAAATATCTGCATAGTCCCACACACAATATGGGTTTCTATCAAAGGAAGTACAGTGCTATATGGTTACCTTTGATGATACCACAGTGCAATATGGGAACCATTGGGTAGGTTGCTGTGGCACTACTGAGAAATATACGAAGAATGAAAGGATGAAGGATGAAAAGGGTGAAAATGCTTGAGCTTGCACAGTTTTCAGTCCATCCATTATCTAGTCAGTGCCATACTTGTCCAAGTCTCCGGGACTCTATCATCTCTACCCAGGGAACACACTTAACATGCCCATCAGCTGCTCCTGCCCAGGTAACACCCACTTTCTCGGTGGCTGCACCTAGCAGGAGGTCCTTAGAACCAGAGGACACTTTATAGGTGTTTCCGGGTTTAAATTAAGGATATGGACAGAGATTTCACTGGTGGGTGCTCAATAACTCAATATAATGTGATGCTGTGATCTCAGGACACAGCCCGGGACAGAGCACCTACAGGCGGGACTGTCCCGGCAAATCTGGAACAATTGGCATCTATGGGGTATCTAGACCGGTATCTCTCCGGAGGATATGGACAGAGCTTTCAGTAGTGGGTGCTCAGTAACTTCAACATGAGTGATGCTGTGATCCCAGCACAGAGCCAAACACAGAGCACCTAGAAGTGGGACTGTCCCGGAAAATCTGGAACAGTTGGCATCTATGGGGTATCTAGACCGGTATCTATCCAGTTTTAAATGAAGAGATTTCACTGGTGGGTGCTCAATAACTCAATAAAATGTGATGCTGTAATCTCAGGACAGAGCCTGGGACAGAGCACCTACAGGCGGGACTGTCCAGGCAAATCTGGAACAGTTGGCATCTATGCAGTATGTATAGGTGTGGCTTCAGTATGTGGTCTGTAGAAACAGGGGACACTTTGGCTGTGTTTCTGGTTTCAATAAAGGATAAAGACAGAGATTTTCGGTGGTGGGTGCTCAGTAACTCAAATAGGAGTGATGCTGTGATCCCAGGACAGAGCCCTGGACATAGCACCTAGGTGTGGGAACTGCCCACTAGCGTCTGCGATACCCTCAGTTAATGACCTTTTCTGAGTTACTGCTCAGGCTCAGTAACTCAAATATTGGTGATGCTTTGATCCCAGGACACAGCCCGGGACAGAGCTCCTAGATGGGGGACTGCCTCAGCAAATCTGGAACAGTTGGCATCTATGCAATATGTATGTGCCGCTTCAGTCGATGATCCTTAGAAGCAGGGGGCATTTTTGCTGTGCTTTCAGATTTCAGTGAAGGATATGGACAAAGCTTCCGCTAGTGGGTGCTCAGTAATCCCAATGTGGGTGATGCTGTGATCCAAGGACAGAGCCCCGGACGGGGCACCTAGATAGGGACCATACCGTCAAATCTTGAACAGTTGGGATCTTTGCAGTATGTATGGGTGTGGCTTTAGTAGGCAGTCCTTAGAACCAGGGGACACTTTGGCTGTTTTTTTAGATTTGAATGAAGGATATGTACAGAGCTTTCAGTGTTGGGTGCTCAGTAACTCCAATATGGGTGATGCCGTGATCCCAGGACAGAGTACCTAGATAGGGGAATGTCCTGACAAATTTGGAACAGTTGGGATCTTTGCAGTATGTATGGATGTGGCCTCAGTAGGTGGTCCTTAGAACCAGGGGAAACTTTGGCTGTATTTTCAGATTCAAATGAAGGATATGGACTGAGATTTCACTGATGCTGTGATCCCAGGACATAGCCCGGGACAGAGCTCCTAGATGGGGGACTGCCCCAGCAAATCTGGAACAGTTGGCATCCATGTGATATGTATGTGTCGTTTCAGTAGATGGTCCTTAGAAGCAGGGGGCATTTTTGCTGTCTTTTCAGATTTCAGTGAAGGATATGGACAAAGCTTCCGCTAGTGGGTGCTCAGTAACCCCAATATGGGTAATGCTGTGATCCAAGGACAGAGCCCGGGACAGAGCACCTAGATAGGGACCATACCGTCAAATCTTGAACAGTTGGGATCTTTGCAGCATGTATGGGTGTGGCTTTAGTAGGTGGTCCTTCGAACTGGGGACACTTTGGTTGTGTTTTCAGATTTGAATGAAGGCTATGGACAGAGCCTTCAGTGTTGGGTGCTCAGTAACTCCAATATTGGTGATACTGTGATCCCAGGACAGAGCCCAGGATAGAGCACCTACATGGGGGACTGTCCCGGCAAATCTGGAACAGTTGGGATCTTTGCAGTTTGTATGGGTGTGGCTTCAGTAGGCAGTCCTTAGAACCAGGGGACACTTTGGCTGTGTTTTTAGATTTGAATGAAGGATATGGACTTATGGACTAAGATTTCGCTGGTGGGTGCTCAGCAACTCAAATAAAGGTGATGCTGTGATCCCAGGACATAGCCCGGGACAGAGCCTCTAGATGGGGGACTGTCCCAGCAAATCTGGAACTGTTGGCATCTATGCAATATGTATGTGTGTTGCTTCAGTAGGTGGTCCTTAGAAGCAGGGGGCATTTTTGCTGTGGTTTCAGATTTCAATGAAGGATATAGACAAAGCTTCCGCTAGTGGGTGCTCAGTAACCCCAATATGGGTGATGCTGTGATCCAAGGACAGAGCCCGGGATGGGGCACCTAGATGGGGACTGTTCTGGCAAATCTTCAACAGTTGGGATCTTTGAGGTATGTATGGGTGTGGCTTTAGTAGGCAGTCCTTAGAATCAGGGGACACTTTGGCTGTGTTTTTAGATTTGAATGAAGGATATGAACAGAGATTTCAGTGGTGGGTGCTCAGTAACCCTAATATGGGTGATGCTGTGATCCCAGGACAGAGCCCAGAATAGAGCACCTAAATGGGGGACTGTCCTGGCAAATCTGGAACAGTTGGGATCTTTGCAGTATGTATGGGTGTGGCTTCAGTAGGCAGTCCTTAGAACCAGGGGACACTTTGACTGTGTTTTTAGATTTGAATGAAGGATTATGGATAGAGCTTTCAGTGGTAGGTGCTCAGTAACTCCAATATGGGTGATGCTGTGATCCTAGGGCAGAGCCCAGGATAAAGCACCTAGATGCGGGACTGTCCCGGAAAATCCGGGACAGTTGGCATCTATGCAGTATGTATGTTAGTTGCTTCAGTAGGTGGTCCTTAGAAGCAGGGGAATACTTTGGCTGTGTTTTCGGGTTTCAATAAGAGGATATCGACAGAGCTTTCAGTGTTGGGTGCTCAGTAACTCCAATATGGGTGATGCTGTGATCCCAGGACAGAACCCGGGACCCTTAGTGGGTACAATGTTTCCCAAGATAAAAAACAAAATGTTTCTATTTTATTTGGCATGTTCCTTTAAAGAAACACATTTTTTTTTGGTAAACCAGTCTGAAATGTGTATCCAATAGGCCTTTAATTCCATCGCAGCTCTTTCTACTGTTGAGCTTCAACGCTCCCAGAATCCTTTCATCCGAATGTCAGAGCATTCCTCCGCCGATTAGCTGCCGATAATGAAATAAAAATGAAGCCGTGAGCCGTTCAGCTTCAGCCTCTCCTCTATTGCCTTCATTTCATTCTTCAGCGCGTCGGTGGGTTTCCATAGGAGTGAGCGCCGCCGCGGTGTATGGAGAAACGCAGCCAAACCTGACGTAATCACTTCTCGCCATTCTTGTCAGCGCTTGCCCAAAGCTCTTTTCAGGGAATTTGCATTTCAATGGCGGGACGGCATCTCCTGAGTTTTTCGGAGGCTTTATGTTTTTTTTTGTGAGGGCCGGTCCTCCTACTAGGTGCCGGACGCGGTTCAATCATGCAGCGCACGATCAGGGAAAGATGAGATTAGAAGTCATTCGGTTCAAAGAACCGGTAAGAAAAAAAATAAATACAAAAAAAAAGACCAATTTTTGCATAAGAACGCACAAAAAAAAGACTGAAACTTGGATGATTGCATTGCCATGTAATAAAAAAAATCAGAATATTTATATGCTTAGTAATATATAATAATAATTATAAAAAAATTAAAAATTTAAATAAAAATAAATTATTAATAATCATTAATAATTGATAAATAAATTATTAATAAAAATTAAAAAATGACAAATTTCTGCTTGAGAATGTGCAAAAAAAGACTGCAACTTGCATGATTGCATTGCCATGTAAAGAAAAAAAAATCATAATATTTATATGCTTAGTAATATATTATAATAATAATAATAATAATAATAATAATAATAATATTATTATTATTATTATTATTAATAATAAAAATAATAATATTAACCACAATATTTATATACATGTTGCAGGGTTGCAAGTGGTTTACCAGGGTTATGGCTGAAGGTACCAGCCACAACCCTAGTATTCTTTTTTAGCTGATGTCTGGCTTTCTCATGAAAGCGATCTAAGTGGCTCATTAGCCGTTGGATCACATTCAGAAGACGGCGAGAGGGGACGTTCCCTCCCCCCGTCCCGGCGCTTGCCAGTATTTTTTAGGTTTACCTTTGTCACTGGCGCGCCCAAGAAACAAACCACTGGTCACAAAGACTGACAGAGTCCAGGTCGTCTCTGATTGCCTCTATGGCCTTGGAGCACCTGAGCAACGTCATGACATCACTTCCGGTGCAGGACAGAAGTAAACAATTATTTTTTTTTTAAAGCAGAAGATCAAAAAAGTTTTTGATCTATTGCATGATTGTCCTCCCTGCCCCCTATGGTGTACTGTTAGGGTCATGGCTTGGCTATCCTGGAGACCTGTCCCATCGGAGTTTGCTAATCTGTTGACAACTATGAAGTATGGTAAGCTTGTATATCTTTGAATAAATAATGTATTGAATACAATTTCATTGTGATAACTTTGATATACAAAAAGTTGTGTAGTCATTATTTATGACTTACTTTTGTTCTTTTTATTATTTCAAGTTTTGAAAGATGATTCCACTGCCCCTATTCCTGATGAAGCGGTGACTGTATAAATCAGTCTGCGAAACGGGTTGAACGGGCAGAATCCGAAACATCTATTCATCTACATATCTGTCTAATGAGTTTAATGAATGTACACGTTGATCCTATACGATTGTTTTTAACATGAATTTTGAAATAAAATTTTCTATATTTTTCTACATATGCTTACCTCCTTAACTTAGTGTACCGAATCCTATAAAGTCCCATATATAAATACGACCATGACTAGATGCTAGGACTAGCAGGTCTGTTATTTTATTATTTTCAAATTCTCATACTCAGGGATGTGGATTTGGTACAGAGAACAAAGTTGATTATCATTTTTACTATTACTACTACTAATAATAGTAATAATAATTATTGGTATTATTATTATTATGTTAAAAAACATATTATTATTATTATTATTATTATTATTATTATTATTATTATTATTATATTAAAATATAATATGCTATAGTATTATATAATTATTATTATTATTATTATTATTAATAATATATTAAAAAATATATTATTATAATTATTATTTTAAAATACATTATGCTATATTATTATTATTTATTATTATTATTATATTAAAAATATATTATTAATATTATATTAAAATACAATATGATTTATTATTATATAATTATTATTATTAATATTTTAAAAATATATTATTATTTAAAAATACATTATGCTATATTATTATTTTTATTATTATTATTATATTAAAAATATATTATTATTTATTATTATTATTATTATTATTATTATTATTATTATTATTATTATTATATTAAAATACAATATGCTATATTAGTATTATTATTATTAATATTATTATTAATAATATTATTATTAATATATTTAAAAATATATTATTATTATTATAAATTGTGTTATATTATTAAATTATTATTATTATTATTATTATTATTATTATATAGTTCAATATAATGATGATGAGGTCAAACCTAATCAATCCGTTCACATAGTATGATATCAGACAGGCTCTTGCCCTACATAGCTGATGGTGGATGTAAATGAGATTGTACAATCAGATTGCGCAGTTTATGGTCACCCTCCCCAATCTCCATTTTATCCAAAACATTGGTCAGAGTTCCGCTTTTAATCCAGGCTGAATATATATAATCCCGATCTATAAATATTTCCATATATGTATATATTTCTATCTGTACTGTAAATGCCAGCTGTGTTTATCTCCTTGCACCATCCCATAGAAGAGGAGTGTATGAAGGGGCTGAATAAAGGTTTAAAGCTGAAGTTTAATCTTTTTCCTCCTCTAATCCCTCCCTCCTCTAATCCCTCCCTCCTCTTCAGCTAATAAAATGTTTTCACAAAACCTTTCCCATTGTCATTAGATACCTTATTTCAGAGCCATGTCATCACTGGGTCTCTCTGCTTCTCTATGCAATACAGGCAGATCGTGGCTAGTGGGACGAGATGTACTGAAAACAGCAGGCCACCATAGACAACACCCGTATGTGACTGCAGTGCCGGGAGAAGGTCATCCAGTGCCCAGGGCAAAGATGCCAAACTGCGCCCTCCCCTTCCCTTGGGGTTAGGGTCAAGGAGCCCCCATCCCTGCAATAAACCATTGCGCCCAGGGCAGCCGCTCCCTGCTGCCCACCCCTGTGTGACTGAAGGAACTGAAATCTGATGAAGAGTGGCGAACCAAGGATAGGCTGGGGAGGAAAGAGCTAGATGATGCTGGATGTCCCCACGGCCAGAAAACAAAGGGGGGCTCTTTCTGACTTGATGAAGCTTCTAATGTAATGGGATTGATTTTATTATTATTATTATTATTATTATTATTATTATTATATTAAAATACATTATGCTATATTATTACATTGTTATTATTATGATTATTATTATTATTAATATTATTATTATGTTAAAATATATATTATTATTATTATTATTATTAATATTACTATATTGAAGTACATTATGCTATATAATATTATTAGTAATATTATTATTATTATTATTATTATTATTATTATTATTATTACATTAAAAAGTATATATTATTATAATAAAATACAATATGCTATATTATTATTATTATATTAAAAAATATATATTATTATATTAAAACACATTATGCTATATTATTTAATTATTATTATTATTATTATTATATTAAAATATATTATGCTATATCATATTACTATTATTATTATATAGTATAATATACAGTAGATGATGCTGGACATCCCCCAGCCAGAAAATGAAGGCGGGGCTCTTTCTGATTTGATGAAGCTTCTAATGTAATGGGATTGATTTTATTATTATTATTATTATATTAAAATACAATATGCAATATTATTATTATTATCATATTAAAAAAATATATTATTATTATATTAAAATACATTATGCTATATTATTAAATTGTTATTATTATGATTATTATTATTATTAATATTATTATTATGTTAAAATATATATTATTATTATTATTATTATTATTATTAATATTACTATATTGAAGTACATTATGCTATATAATATTATTAGTAATATTATTATTATTATTATTATTATTATTATTATTATTACATTAAAAAGTATATATTATTATATTAAAACACATTATGCTATATTATTTAATTATTATTATTATTATTATTATATTAAAATATATTATGCTATATCATATTACTATTATTATTATATAGTATAATATACAGTAGATGATGCTGGACATCCCCCAGCCAGAAAATGAAGGCGGGGCTCTTTCTGATTTGATGAAGCTTCTAATGTAATGGGATTGATTTTATTATTATTATTATATTAAAATACAATATGCAATATTATTATTATTATCATATTAAAAAAATATATTATTATTATATTAAAATACATTATGCTATATTATTAAATTGTTGTTATTATGATTATTATTATTAATATTATTATTATGTTAAAATATATTATTATTATTATTATTATTATTATTAATATTACTATATTGAAGTACATTATGCTATATTATATTATTAGTAACATTATTATTATTATAACATTAAAAAAATATATATTATTATAATAAAATACAATATGCTATATTATTATTATTATTATTATATTAAAAAATATATATTATTAGATTAAAATACATTATGCTATATTATTTAATTATTATTATTATTATATTAAAATATATTATGCTATATCATATTACTATTATTATTATATAGTATAATATACAATAGATGATGCTGGATGTCCCCCAGCCAGAAAATCAAGGCGGGCTCTTTCTGACTTGATGAAGCTTCTAATGTAACGGGATTGATTTTTTTATTATTATTATTATTATTATTTTTACTATTATATTAAAATACAACATGCTATATTATTATTATTATTATTATTATTATTATTATTACTATTATATTAAAATACAACATGCTATATTATTATTATTATTATTATTATCATATTAAAAATATATATTATTATTATAATATTAAAATGCACTATGCCAAATTATTAAATTGTTATTATTATGATTATTATTATTAATATTATTATGTTAATATATATATATATATTATTATTATTATTATTATTATTATTATGATTATTATTATTATTATTATTATTAATATTACTATATTGAAGTACATTATGCTATATTATATTATTATTATTAATATTACATTAAAAAATATATATTATTATATTAAAATATATTATGTTATATTATTTAATTATTATTATTATATAGTATAATATACAATAGATGATGCTGGACGTCCCCCTGCCAGAAAATGAAGGCGGGGCTCTTTCTGATTTGATGAAGCTTCTAATGTACCGGATTGGTGCGGACGGCTCTTAGTGATAATATTATTCCTGCCATGTATGGTGATCAATTCACACCCCGTGGTGACAGTCGGTATAAAGGCGCTCAGGAAACGATCACACAAGGAGATTAAACCCTAAAGAAAACATTTATTATATTGCAGCTTACCAACTCCTCTATGTGACGGCTGCATTTGTTTTCTTTTTTAGGTTTTCTTTCTTCTATTTCCATCTGGTGATCCAGCCAGCAAGTCTGTTGTTTTTTGAAAGCACAAGCTCTCCAGCAGAATGTATCCGTTTACAGGAATGAGACAAACCACTAAACACTGACAGGGGTGCTTACAATGATCAGCTGTTATTTATTTTATTTATAAGGAAAAAAATAAAAACTGTGTTGCTGCAAATGATTATAAAGTGTGAGCTGGAGTTTGGCTTCAATTTGTTAGTGTATCTAAATCCGCTAATACATTTAACACTTCCCTCTTCCCTCCCAGCAGACTAGAAATGCTGCTGCCTGCTATCCTTCCTGTTCTCATTCATCCAGAGCTGTGTCTCACTGAGGCTGCATTCACACTGTAGTGTGTTTGAGCGTTTTTTCTAGCGTTTTTTCGTGCGATTTTGGTGCGTTTTTATGCAGCGTTTTTTTTTTTTTTTTAGCTTTGGCTTTTTTTTTTTTTTTATTAGCCAATAGAGAAAACTGTCATCTGTTTTCAGCTTTTTTAGCTTTTCCATCAGCTTTTATTTATTTATTTTTTTTGTTATTCACTTTATATTTATTAGAGTAAGGGGTTAGAGTTAAGGTAAGGTTAGGGTTATGACTAGGGGTTGGGGGTTAATATTTTATTTATTTTGGGCAAAAAAAAGATATTTTATTTACTGTCCTATTTTTTTTTTTTTTTCCAGGGTGGTAATACTACTACTACTACTACTACTACTACTACTATTTACTGTCCTATTTTTTTTATTTTATTTTATTTATTTATTTATTCTTTCCAGGGTGGTAATACTACTACTACTATTACTACTACTACTACTACCAATAAAAATAATAATAAAGACATGTAAAGAAAATACACAAATAAATAAAAATAAATTAAATAAATATTAAATAAATACAATACATGAAAACTATGTAATAATGAATAAATAATTAACCAATTAACCCCTAACCCTTAAAAAAAAAAAAAAAATGATGTTGGTTAGCTGGGCCACCTCTGACACGCTCCCCCGACCACAGATGAGAGATCGGGGGAGTGGTTGGGGGGCTCTACACTATCGCATTTTTTTTGTGTATGCACATTATATACTTGTATGATTTGGTTTGATACTGTACTGTCATGCTAGTGTTACTCTTTTGTTTTCTTCCATATGTTCTTTTGCCTGTTATGTTTATTTGCAAAAACCCAATAAAAACTTTTTTGACACTAAAAAAATAAAATCAAATAATAATAAACATCCTAACCCTAACACAAAATAAATACATTACTATTATTATTATTATTAATAATAATAATAATAATAATAATAATTATTATTATTATTATTATTATTAATAATGTATGTATTTTGTGTTGGGGTTAGGATTTTAATAATAATAATAATAATTATTATTATTAATATTTATGTTATTATTATTTATGTATTTTGTTTGGGTGTTTTTTGTTAATATTTTATTATTGTTATTATTATTAATATTATTAATATTGTATTTAATAAATCTTTTTTTTTAGGGTTAGGGGTTAATTATTATTTATTTATTATTATATGTTATTAATGTATTGAGAGATCGGGGGAGTGGTTGGGGGGCTCTACACTATCGCATTTTTTTGTGTATGCACATTATATACTTGTATGATTTGGTTTGATACTGTACTGTCATGCTAGTGTTACTCTTTTGTTTTCTTCCATATGTTCTTTTGCCTGTTATGTTTATTTACAAAACCCAATAAAAACTTTTTTGACACTAAAAAAATAAAATAAAATAATAATAAACATCTTAACCCTAACACAAAATAAATACATTACTATTATTATTATTATTATTATTAATAATAATGTATGTATTTTGTGTTAGGGTTAGGATGTTAATAATAATAATAGCTATTATTAATATTTATGTTATTATTATTTATGTATTTTGTTTGGGTTTGGGTGTTTTTTTGTTAATATTTTATTATTATTATAATATTGTATTTAATAAATCTTTTTTTTTTTAGGGTTAGGAGTTAATAATTATTTATTATTATATGTTATTAATGTATTTTTATTTATTGATTTTTTATTTACGATGACTTTTTAGTTATTTGTGTCCTTATTTTACATTTATTTATTCGTATATTATTGCTATTTTTTTTTTTTTGCATTTGAGCAGAAAATCGCATCAAAAACGCTGGACAAAACGTGCGAATGTGCCCAGAAACGTGCAAATCAAGTGTTTCCATTAATTTCTACGGGAGTAGAAACGTGCCAAAAAAAGACAAATCTGCCCAATTTGAGCTACGAAAAAAGCTTCAGAACTTTTTTGAGCTTCAGGCGACTTGATTTTTTTTCTCCTCCAGTGTTTTGAGCTACAAGAAGCAAAACCCTGAGGTGTAAAGGGGACCGAATACAGGAGGTGGTGGTCTACCGTCGTAGACTTCCAGGCTTGCAGTGCAGCAAGCTTTTGTAAAGGATTTGTAAAGATTTCGGCAAGCTTCAAGAAACTATGTTGAGCTTTAGAAAAGTTTAGTTCATCTATAGGGAGAAGAACCCCAGGAGTAGAACTAAAGACAACATTTTTTTCATTTCGGGAGAGTAAGGGAGGGTTATAATCCCCCGTTATTTTTTATTTTTTACCATCTGTGTCTCATTGTCTCTATCACTTCCTATCCCATAGCCAAAAAGTGAGAGAAAATTCCTCCGAAGTGAAGGAATCCCTGGGTTGTCACCAGAACTTGTGTCCGCCATTGAAAGATTTCTCTTCACTTCCTGTCCCATAGTCAAAACAGGAATCAAGAGGAAATTCCTCCAAAGTGAGGAAATCCCCAATTGTCATGAGGACCAGAGCATGGAGAAGGAACCAAACGTTTTGTTCCTGGTTTAGATGTCTTCAAATGTTTGCTAATGAATCTGGCAGTTAAAGACACGAAGACACCCCGTAATATTTGTTTTATTCTCAGGTAAGGGTGCTCTTTTCCAAAAGCCATAATGAAGTTATATCACATGCCCTCTTTTTTGTAAATGTATTGTTTAATAGAATCCTGTAACATCAGCCAAAAGGTTTTTTAACTTTGGAATGAGGAAGTTTTAGAGCCTCTTTCAGTTTTATTTTATTACTGTCCCCGTCAAGAATATTTTTCTTTCCCAAAAGACACAAAATTAATTGAGAGGAAATCTTTTCAATAGGTGTTCCCATCAGAATATCTCCCCCTTACTCCACGTTAAGTGACCAGTATAAAATGTTGGATTCCTACCTCACTTTCTCTCTCAATGGCAATGGTCCCCAAGATCTATGACCACAAAGACAAATGAACTCCAGGACCAATGTCCCAGGAGCAATCATCCCCAAGACCAATGTACCCCAAGACCAATGATCTCCAAGACCAATGATCCCAAGACCTATGATCCCCAGGACCAATGATCCCCAAGACCAATGATTCCCATGACCAATAATCTCCAAGACCAATGATCTCTGAGACTAATGGACCCCAAAACCAATAATTCCAATGACCAATGATCTCAAAGACCAATGATTCCAATGACCAATGATCTCTAAGACCAATGATCCCAGGCAGACTGATCTACAAGACTAATAATCCCAGGACCAATAATCACCAAAATCTATGATCCAAAGACCAATGATTCCCAAGGCCCATGAGACCCAAGACCAATAATTCCCAGGACCAATGATCCCAAAGACCAATTATTCCCATGACCAATGATCCTCAGGACCAATGATCTTCCAAACCAAAAACCCCCAAAACCAATGGTCTCCAAGACCAATGATCCCCAGGACCAATGATCCCCAAGACCTATGATCCCCAAGACCTATGATCCCCAGGACCATTGACCCCCAAGACTAATGATTCCCAGGACTAATGACCCCAATGACCTATAAATCCCCATGACCAATGAATCCCCAGGACCAATGATCCCCAAGACCTATGATTCCCAGTACCAATGATTCCCATTACCAATGATCTCCAAGACCAATGATCACCAGGACCAATGATCCCCAAGACCTATGATTCCCAGGACCAATGATCTCTCAACACTAATGATTCCCAGGACCAATGATCCCAAAGCCCAATGGACCCCCAAGACCAATCATTCTCATTACCAATGATCTCCAAGACCAATGATCGCCAAGACCAATAATCCCCAAGACCTATGATCACCAAAATCAATGATCCCAAAGACCAATTATTCCCATGACCAATGACCCTCAGGGCCAATGATCTCCCAAACCAAAAACCCCCAAAACCAATGATCCCCAGGACCAATGATCCCCAAGACCTATGATCCCCAAGACCTATGATCCCCAGGACCATTGACCCCCAAGACTAATGATTCCCAGGACCAATGACCCCAAAGACCTATGATCCATGACCAATGAAGCCCAAGGACCGATGATCTCCAAGACCAACGATCCCCCACGACCTATGATTTCCATGACCAATGACTGCCAAGACTAAGATCCCCAGGACCAATGATCCTAAAGACCATTAACCCCCAAGATCAATGATCCCCAGGACGAATGACCCCAAAGACCTATGATCCCCAGGACCAATAATCTCCAAGACCAATGAATCCCAGGACCATTGATTGTCAAGACCAATGATCCCCAGGACCAACGCCCCCCCAAGACCTAGGAACCCCAAAAATAGGGAGGTTAGATCACCAATGGGAACACAGACAGCAATAATAACCTGAAAGGGGCTTCTAAACCTTCCCCATGCCATCCAAAAGTAGAACAAAAAGTTATACCATATTACTTACAACAACAAAACAAAAAGGAATAGCTCATTAAAAGTAATAACAAAACCAGTGTTTCCAAGAATATTTCCCTTCAACTTAGAGATTTCCATTGCAGTACTTTTTTTCTGTCCCTAGATGTCTGATGGCCAGCATTACTCAACCCACTTCCTTCAAGCACAGGTCTTCCTGAGCCCACCTCGCCTGTAACTGAATAGTGAAAGGAAAAGCAGCACATTGATGAGCTCTCACTTAGCTCTCTCCTCCAATCAGCATGCTTTTTGTCAGTGAATGGCTCCCTGTGCTTCTTCTTTCTCTCACACACCAGCTCTGTTGTACAGGGACTGTACATTTAAGTACTTACACTGCTTGCATTTAATAAGTACGTTCAATGATGCATTAATGATTACAGAGCTGCATTTATTTGTGTCTTTAGTGTCTGCATGGAGTTTTCTACTTCCTTCTGCCATAACCGAAATCTAGTAAAACATCAAAGGGCCAGAAAAGCAATAGACTGAAACAACAGAAGATGATAAAATATTGTCCGATTTATTAAGTCATCATATGAAGGCACAGTTATACATTTCCTGTCTTATAAGGAAGCAGCCAGGACGGGACATAAAAATGGAAGCCCTTGTTTCTTCCTTCTGTTTCCAGGTAAGATGCCAGGGTCCTCATCTCCATCCTCACCACTTTACGATTCACCAACCTGGAACAAGCATGGCGCATCCAGCAGGCCAGCACGTGTTCATTTTCGATCAGTGTCTCGCCAGTTGGGAGTTGAGCAACGAAGGAGATGGAACCGGCACAAGTCCTCAATGGCAGCTCCCATATTTATACCCTGATGGGTTCTCTTTAAGCTCGATGTATACATTGTCTGAGCTTTTGGCAGACGTACAAAGCTATTTGGATGGAGCACATTCATGTATTTAGTGGGCGCAGTGTCGGTAAAAGGCTCCCAGACACTGCTAGGCGCATCGTTGGCGAACTCCTTTTGAACATACTACACAAACGCTATCTACAACATTATAAAACATTGGATACGAAAAATCTTGAATCTACTCTGGTTTATAGTGGAGGCAACCATTTTCTGAGCCCATGTGTTCCCTAATAGACCTTTACCTGACATGGTCTCCACTGCCCTTGGAAAGGCTAGGTGGACACTTTTCTGTATGTTCCTATGTGCTTTGTGGGTGGCCTGCTGTGGTAACCTGTGTACAACTGACTGCCTAAAAGGGGATTCCACAGGTCATAGTAGAGGCAGCCATTTTCTGAGCCCATGTATTCCCTAGATGACCTTCACCTGACATGGTCTCCACCACCCTTGGAAAGGCTAGGTGGACACTTTACTGTATGTTCCTATGTGCTTTGTGGGTGGCCTGCTGTGGTAACCTGTGTACAACTGACTGCCTGATAGGGCATTCCACAGGTCATAGTATAGGCAGCCATTTTCTGAGCCCATGTATTCCCTAAAAGACCTCTACCTGACATGGTCTCCACCACCCTTGGAAAGGCTAGGTGGACACTTTACTGTATGGTCCTATGTGCTTTGTGGGTGGCCTTCTGTGGAAACCTGTGTGCAACTGGCTGCCTGATAGGGCATTCCACAGGTCATAGCAGAGGCAGCCATTTTCTGAGCCCATGTCTTCCCTAGATGACCTTCACCTGACATGGTTTCCGCAATTCTTGGAAAGGTTGGGTGGGCACATTCCTGAATATTCCTGTGCGCTTCATGGGCAGCCTGTGTGCAACTGACTGCCTAGTAGGACATTCCATGGGTCATGGGGTGGGGGAATAGACAATGTGCAAAAATAGGGACACTTGGGGGGGGGGGTGGTGGTTTACTATAACTTGAGAGTGCAAAACCTGGTACAGCTTTGCAAAGAAACCAATCAGCTTCCAGGTTTTTATTGTCAAAGCTTAATTGAGCAAGTTGAAGTTAGAAGCTGTTTGGCTACCATGCATAGCTGCACCAGATTTCACACTCTCCAGTTTTAGTAAATCAACCCCTTGGTGACTACACACAAGTCAGGTCTAATGAAGGCCATAGACACCGTGCCTCATTGGTGCCATTGGGATCTTGAAAACATATGAACTCAAAGTAAAAAATGGCCGCCTCTACCAAGAGACATGAGACCTCTTCCATAGTCACCTAAAATACAAAATGAATTGCTATTACCACTACCATTTCCATACCATTACCATTACCATTCCACAAAAATACAACATGGACAGCTTTTCAAACTTAAACACTTGTAGAACAGGCTAAATTATAGCAGACCTTTTTTTGGGGTCTAGTAGTAGTCACATTGGCTATAAAACCCATTAGGCGCCATTGGTAAGGCACATTTGGTAGATATGCTGTACCCTATCTCCTATAGGAAAGATATCTGAAATTCTAGGCCTTGGTTGTCAAAGCATGCTGGGTTGCCGATCATCTGGTCATTATGGCAAGCATACTGTAGACATTGGACATGGGCCATTGGATACCAATTGTAATGGACCACGGCCAACATTCATGAAGGACAAGATGACTGCCCCACGCATACATAAAAATTATTTGCCAAACCATAATGCATTGCCGGTCATCTGGTCACTATAGCAAGCACGGACACTGGGCATGGACCATTGGAAACCGACGGTAATAAACCATGGCCAACAATCAATTAGAACAAGATGACAGCACCACGCATACATAACATCTATTTTTCAAGGCATACTGTGTTGCTGGTCATCTGGTCGCTATAGCAAGCATGGACATGGACCATTGGAAACCAATGGTAATGACCATGGCCAACAATCATGAAGGACAAGATGACTGCCCCACACATACATAAAACATATTTGTCAAACCATAATACATTGCTGATCATCTGGTCACTATAGCAAGCACGGACACTGGGCATGGACCATTGGAAACCGATGGTAATGAACCATAGCCAACAATCAATTAGAACAAGATGACGGCACCACACATACATAAAATCTATTTGTTAAGGCATACTGTGTTGCTGGTCATCTGGTCGCTATAGCAAGCATTGACATTGGACATGGACCATTGGAAACCAATGGTAATGACCACGGCCAACATTCATGAAGGACAAGATGACTGCCCCACGCATACATAAAACTTATTTGTCAAACCATAATACATTGCTGGTCATCTGGTCACTATAGCAAGCACGGACACTGGGCATGGACCATTGGAAACCGATGGTAAGGAACCATGGCCAACAATCAATTAGAACAAGATGGCGGCACCACACATACATAAAATCTATTTGTTAAGGCATACTGTGTTGCTGGTCATCTGGTCGCTATAGCAAGCATGGACATTGGACATGGACCATTGGAAACCAACGGTAATGACCACGGCCAACATTCATGAAGGACAAGATGACTGCTCCACACATACATAAAACTTTTAGTCAGCACCAAGATATTAGAGCTTACTTCAGCAATATCACAGTGTGCTTTTCCTTATAAATTCAAAGTAAATGAATATGAATAAAACGCAAATAAATTGAACTTTAAATTCAAAGCACAGAAGAATAATGACATGCAAATATGTGCTGCTTATACATAATAGAGGCAATGCATTGTGCAAGACACTTAATAAAACAGTCTGAATTAAAAAAAAAAAGCCATTACTTAGTAAATCATTGGCAGGATAGGCAGAGAGAGAGGTATCTTGAGTTCAATTGTAAAAATCTGCTCTTGAAAATCTGGAGTATTTCTGAATGTTCTTTGAAGTTTGTGCCCCTTGGACCCACACAAAAGAAAAAAAAAAAGAAAACACACACACTTGCCACTCCACTTATTCAAGAGATACCTTGCTTAGTTATCTCCTTGACTGATCTTATTCATAAAAAGTTGTGGATTTGTTGGTGGCCTCTCAATTTTGCATCCATTTGGCAGTATGGACCTCTTGAAAAATTCCAGCCCTCTTTTGAGTCCACATAACTTTACCAGAACAGGTTTTGGAAGAATGTTGGAATATTCCATTTGATTTGCACCAACTGGTTTTATTTCTCTAAGAGGTGGGCAAAATCACTCATGGTTATCATGACCCAGAAATAAATAAAGTTTATGTTCTCTCACAAACAGAAAAACAA
This sequence comes from Pelophylax lessonae, assembly GCF_965119305.1. Classification (NCBI taxonomy): domain Eukaryota; kingdom Metazoa; phylum Chordata; class Amphibia; order Anura; family Ranidae; genus Pelophylax; species Pelophylax lessonae. The sequence continues at coordinate 16,946,128 of NC_138780.1, forward strand.
AGTCTAATTTACTCGTCAGACGACCAAGCATCTTCTTTTTCTTGGTGTGTCTTAACAGTTTGCTGGTTTGTGTCTTTATCTACGACAAGATCTTCAGCGACTAAGGAAGGCTGGTTGGTAAAATCACTATCACTGAGGTAAGGTTCTAAGGTTTTCTTGGTATAAATACCTTCATCAGTAGCAGAGTCCACATACTCAACAACCGTATGGATTGTGCTCTTTATTTCAGAAGATTCATCAAGCCGAGTACCTTCTTTAAGCTCTGATTTTTCGAGTAAAGATTGGAAGAAGCCCTCACTCTTTCCTTCTGAGGATGCAAATTTGAGAACAGACTCTTCTATAATATCCTGAGTATGGGTATTTATAATATCCTCTTCAACTTTTACAATGGTCTTCCTTTCAGAAATGACTATTTTGCTTTGTTCACCTGTAGAATGTCCATTGACAATATAGTCCTCTAAGTCAAGTGTAGCTTGCACAATGGTATTCTCATGCAGTCCATTTACTGTTTTAACATGAATGCTAGTTTTTGTTGGTGAACAATGTTGTTCCTCGGTGGCTTCCCTCTCATTGCCACTGTTAGAATCAAATGAAGAGTCACTGATTTCACCAGTGGTGTCTTTTTCTTCATCTGAGATGAGAAATTCTGTGCGTTCTGGACCGGGTTTGGTTGTCAATAATGCTTCATCTTCCCGTGTCTCTTCTGCTTCCTCTAATACAACCTTTGCAAATTCCTCTTTCGCTTTCAGGTCAGGAGGAGTCTCCTCAGTGCCACTTTTGTTATCTTGTGGCTCAGTCTCATGGCCAATAGTTGTCACATTCGGTGAGGAATCATCTGAAGATATGGATATATCACTTTGCAAGACGACACTTGTTTCTGTAGCATTTGCAATTATTTCTGTATCATCTTGAGTATGCTCTAAAGTTTCTTTATCTTGAGCGTCAACTTCAGATTTTTCACCATCAAGAGATTCATCATTTGTTGCCTCGAAAAAGTCACTTTTTAGTCCTTCGATACTTTCATTACTTTGGGTAGAGTCTCTGCTATGGTCAGTTATGATTTCTGTATTGTCAACACCAAATTCAGTTGAAAGACCAAGAGCCAATTCTTTTGTTACCAATTCCGACTGATCTTCTTTTATATCTTTTTCTTCTTTCTCTAGGGAATTACCATCATCTCCAGAGAAAAGGACATTTTGTTCTGGATTTGTATAGGTGAATTCCTCCTGAATTACGTCATTATTTAGAAGAGTTACTAATTCTGACTCAGCATGCTCGGCTGTAGAAATGAATTCAGTGCTTTCAGATACACTTTCCGTTTCCTTTGTTTCACTTTGTTCAATATCGTCTTTCTGAAACTCTTTACCATCATCAGTTTGTGGTTGTTCTGGTTCTAAGATCACCTGCTCTTCTGCCACAATTTTGGATCCATCAGTGAGGTTAGATAACGGTGTTGTGCTAGGCAGTGTCTTCTCCAACTGGTCTTCATTACTTGTCTCAAAAATGTCACTCTTTTGTGAGGAAATTGAGACATCTTCTTGTGAGTTCAAAGAGTTCTCTAGGGAATCACTTTCATCTCCAGAAAAAGGGACTTTTTGTTCTGGATTTGTATAAGTGGATTCCTCCTGAATTACGTCATTATTTAGAGGAATTACTAATGTTGACTCAGCGTGCTCTGCAGTAGAAAATAATTCTGTGGTTTCAGATACACTTTCGGTTTCCTTTGTTCCACTTTGTTCAGTATCGTCTTTCTGAGACTTTTGACCATCATTAGCTTCTGGTTGTTCTGGTTCTAAGATCACCTGCTCTTCTGCCAAAATTTGGGATCCATTAGTGAGGTTAGATAATGGTGTTGTGCTAGGCAGTGTCTTCTCTAACTGGTCGTCATCACTTGTCTCAAAAATGTCACTCTTTTGTGAGGAAATTGAGATATCTTCTTGTGAGTTCAATGACTCGTCTGATTCTTTAGGTTCCTGAGCTTCAATTTCTGTGGCTATTTGTGATGACTGTAACTCGGAATTATCATCTAACACTTCTGCTATTGGTTCAGGAAGAAAGCTGGATTCTACAACGTTCTGAGCTTCTTCTGATGTGATGATTTCTTTATCTTCTGCCAAGTCCTCAAACTCATCATCGAGATTAGGCAATGGTGTTGAGTCTGGAAGGGTTTGCTCTAGTTGGTAGTCTTTGCTAATTTCAAATTCTTCACTTTTCTGAGAATAAATTGAAATATCTTGTGAGTCCAGAGATTCATCAGATTTGGAGATCTCATCATCGAGATTGCTATGTGTTTCCACATCTTCAATTTTGTTCTTCTCCTCCGTGAGTCCTTCAAAATCTGGTGTTGCAACAGGGTTCTCAGCATATAGTTTATTTTCTATGCTATGTTCTACAAGCATAGTTTCGCTTTCTGTCTCCAAAGCAGTAGGCTGTTCCTCTCTTTGTTCATTAGTTTCAGGTTCCAGATATTTTGCTTGGTTCTCTTGAATCTGGTTAAGTTCTGGAGCAAATTTTGAGTCTTGGCATGAAGGTTCACTTACAATATCCTCTTCCCTTTTCTCTGTAATTTCCGTTTCGTGTTTGCTTTCTGTAAAGTCTTTTTCTTCTGAGATGCTTTCCTCTTTGTTTAAGTTATCATGTACAATGTCATCATGTGGCAGATCCACACTTTCAGCTCTTTCATCAGCAACCTGGTCTCCACTTGGTTTTGCACCATCTATAGGCTCGGGCTCAGCATAATTTTCACTTGTGAATTGAAGATTGTTTTGAATGGTGACCAAGGAAAATGTAATATTTTGATCATCTTCTGGTTCCTTTTGGGATAAAACAATCTCTTTATTCTCCTTAGATATGCTAAAGTCTTCAGCTGTGGTGGCTACGTCATACAGCTCTTCAATTACTTCTTTTTCTTCACTTGATTGTTTTAAGTGTTCATCTTCAATTTCCTGCTGAGAGGTAGCTTTGGCCTCAGTGAATTGATCAGAGTCTAGTTCGGTTTCCTGCTTATCAATATTAACTGTACTATCTGGCTTAACCTCAGTGTTCAGCACAGGACAAGAGTTAAAATCAAATGTTTCTTGGATGGTGTCTTTTGGATCATTGAATTGAGCATTATTTTGTGTGCCATGGCTTACAGGTTCTTCTAATTTGATTTCTGAACATTGATTTTCATGCTCGGTACGTATCAGTGTGAATTCATCTTGGTCAAGCTGAATCACTCTTATTTTTTGAGTATCTTGATTTACGTCACATGGTTGGCCATGCGTTTCATGTTCAGATTCAAACTGAAAGTCAAGTTTGGCTTCTGCATCTCTTTGAGAATCAGTGTCATATTCCAGCTCCTGGTCAACTTTGGGATCCTTCAATTCTTTGCTGACTGGTTCATAGTCATTTGTCTCCTCTCCGCAAATTTGATCATCTTTTTCAGTTTCTGGAAACTTACTTTGTTTTTCTTGATTAATTGTTGTGGCTTTATCTTCTTCTTTAGCATCACATTCATTATTGGCTGATTGCTGGTCTTCATTTTCCTCAATGGTGTTCTGGTCTGCTGTTTTTGAAATGGCTTCATCTGTCTCTTGACTTACAGCTTCAGCTGTCATGCTGCTAGAAAATGTTTTTTCAATTTGCTCTGTAATAGGGAGGGCCTCTTGGACAAGTTCTTGTTCAAGTTCAGCCTCAGAAACCTTGGAATCTTTATTGCCCTCTTGAATCTCTACATTGGTAACCTCCTCTGCTGTTTTTGAAATGACTTCATCAGCTTCTTGACTTATTTCTTTCTCTGTAGCATCACTAAAACATACTTCCTTTTTCTGCTCAAGAGTAAACTGTGACTCTGAATCAAAGAGGGGCTTTTCTTGGAGGTCATGTCTTTCATTGGCCTCAGAATCTCTGGAATCTTTACCGACCTGCTCATCTTCCTCTGTGGTGTCCTGTTTTGTAATTTCGGTGACTATTTCTAAATTGTCTTGGCTTGTTTGTTCTTCTGGGCCTTTACTAGAATATTCACCTGCATCTTCCTGTTGGAGGACAATTTCTTGTTTTATATCAGAAATAGATTCTTGGTCAAGTTCTGGTTTTGGATCAGGTTCAGGATCTTGGGATTCTTGGCTAAGTGGTTCAACATCACCTAAGTGAGCTTCACTTTCAGTGGTTTCAGTCCCACTAATGCTTTTTTCTTCTAGGCCTTTTCTGGAATATTCACCTGCATCTTCCTGTTGGAGGACAATTTCTTGTTGTATATCAGAAATAGATTCTTGGTCAAGTTCTGGTTTTGGATCAGGTTCAGGATCTTGGAATTCTTGGCTAAGTGGTTCAACATCACCTAAGTGAGCTTCACTTTCAGTGTTTTCAGTCCCACTATTGCTTTTTTCTTCTAGGCCTTTTCTGGAATATTCATCTGCATCTCCCTGTTGGAGTGTAATGTCTTGTTGTATATCAGAGATAGGTTCTTGGTCAAGTTCTAGTTTTTGGTCAGGCTCAGGATCTTGGGGTTCTTGGCTGAGTGGTTCAACAGGAGCTTCACTTTTAGTGTTTTCGGTCCCACTGATTTTTTCTGTCTCAACTCCTGGTAAGCGGCTTCCGTGTTCTGTGCTTGCTACTGAAGATTCTGTTTCCCCTAATTGTTCAACTTCTTTCTTTTCAGAAAATACATTTTCCACCATTGTTGAAATTACTTCGCTATTTTCCTCACTAATTTCTTCATCTTTTTCTTTGTCAAAATCTAATACAATTTCCTGTTGATAGGTGAGTTTAGCCTCTGTACTGGAGAGAAACTCTTGGTCAAGTTCAGGCTCTTGCTCAGCTTCCGGTTTTCTAGAATCTTTACTATCTTCTTCATGCTCTTCAGAGGCATTCTTCTCTAGATTTTCAGAAACATTGACTTCACTATCTTCTGTACTTCCATTGGTATGTTCTTCCAGACTTTCCTGTTGATAGGAGATTTTAACAGAGACATCCTCTTGGACATGCACTGCCTCTTGGTCAACTTCAGGTCTCACAAAATCTTTACTTTCCCCCTGGCTCTCTACAATGGTATCCTGTTCTGCTTTCTCTGAAATTGCTTCATCAGCCTTTTTACTTGTTTCTTTCTCTGGAGCTTCACTGAAACCTACTTCTTCATTTCTCTGCTCAGGATTAAAGTCTGACTCTGAACCAAAGAGGGGCTCTTCACCAGGGTCTTGCCCTTGATTAGCCTCAGAATCCTTGGAATCCTTACTGTCCTGCTCATCTGCCTCTGTGGTGTCCTGTTTTGTCATTTCGGGGGCTATTTCTAAATTGTCTTGTCTTGTTTGTTCTTTTGGGCCTTTACTGGAATATTCAACTGCATCTTCCTGTTGGAGGACAATGTCTTGTTGTATATCAGAGCTAGGTTCTTGGTCAAGTTCTGTTTTTTGGTCAGGTTCAGGATCTTGGGATTCTTGGCTGAGTGGTTCAACATCACTTAGGTTAGCATCACTTCCAGTGTTTTCTGGTGCTTGACTTTGTTGTTCTGTGCATACTACGGCAGACTCCGTTTCCTCTAATTGTTCGATTTCTTCTTTGTTCTCAGAAAATAAATTTTCTGCTAATGTTGAAACTATTTTGCTGCTCTCCTCAATAATTTCCTTCTCTGTTTCTCTGTCAAAATCTAATACACTTTCCTGTTGAGGGGTGATTTTAGCTTCTGCATTGGAGAGAGACTCATGGACAGGCTCTGGCTCTTGGTCAGCTTCTGTTTTTTGGGACTCTTTACCGTCTTCTTTATTCTCTTCAGTGGTGTCCTTCTCTACTGTTTCAGAAACAGCTTTACAACTGACTTCAACTATATTTTCTTCTGTACCTTTACAGATATGTTCTTCAACACTTTCTTGCTGAAAGGAGATTTTTACATCAGAGACGTCCTCTTGGACAAGCACCGTCTCTTGGTCAGCTTCAGGATTCACAATATCATTAATTTCCTCCTGACTCTCTGCAGTAGTATCTTGTTCTGTTGTTTCTGAAATTGCTTCATTATTCTCTTTACTTATATCTTCCTCTGTAACTGCACTGAAACATACTTCTTCAGTTTTCTGCTCAACAGTAAGTTGTGACTGCGAATCAAAGAGGGGCTCTTCGACAAGGTCTTGCCCTTGATTAGCCTCCGAATCCTTTGAATCATTACTGTCCTGCTCATCTTCCTCCGTGGTGTCCTGTTTTGTCGTTTTGGTGACTTTTTCAAAATTATCTTGGCTTGTTTGTTCCTTTGGGCCTTCACTGGAATATTCACCTGCATCTTCCTGTTGGAGGACAATGTCTTTTTGTATATCAGAGCTAGGTTCTTGGTCAAGTTCTGTTTTTGGGTCAGGTTCAGGATCTTGGAATTCTTGGCTGAGTGGTTCAACATCACTTAGGTTAGCATCACTTTCAGTGTTTTCAGTCCCACTAATGCTTTTTTCGGTCTTAATTTCTGGTGCTTGACTTTGTTGTTCTGTGCATACTACTGCAAACTCTGTTTCCTCTAATTGTTTGATTTCTTCTTTGTTCTCAGAAAATACATTTTCTACTATTGTTGAAACTATTTTGCTGCTCTCTTCAATAATTTCCTTCTCTGTTTCTCTGTCAAAATCTAATACACTTTCCTGTTGATGGGTGATTTTAGCTTCTGCACTGGAGAGAGACTCATGGACAGGCTCTGGCTCTTGGTCAGCTTCTGTTTTTTGGGACTCTTTACCGTCTTCTTTATTCTCTTCAGAGGTGTCCTTCTCTACTGTTTCAGAAACTGCTTCACAACTGACTTCAACTATATTTTCTTCTGTACCTTCACTGATATTCTTTTCTACACTTTCTTGTTGAAAGGAGATTTTAACATCAGAGACGTCCTCTTGGACAAGCACCGTCTCTTGGTCAGCTTCAGGATTCACAATATCATTAATTTCCTCCTGACTCTCTGCAGTAGTATCTTGTTCTGTTGTTTCTGAAATTGCTTCATCATTCTCTTTACTTATATCTTCCTCTGTAGCTGAACTTAAACGTACTTCTTCAGTTTTCTGTTCAACAGTAAGTTGTGACTGTGAATCAAAGAGGGTCTCTTCGACAAGGTCTTGCCCTTGATTAGCCTCCGAATCCTTTGAATCCTTACTGTCCTGCTCATCTTCCTCCGTGGTGTCCTGTTTTGTCGTTTCGGTGACTATTTCTAAATTTTCTTGGCTTGTTTGTTCTTCTGGGCCTTTACTGGAATATTCACCTGCATCTTCCTGTTGGAGGACAATGTCTTGTTGTATATCAGAGATAGGTTCTTGGTCAAGTTCTGTTTTTGGGTCAGGTTCAGGATCTTGGGATTCTTGGCTGAGTGGTTCAACATCACTTAGGTTAGCATCACTTTCAGTGTTTTCAGTCCCACTAATACATTTTTCTGTCTTGATTTCTGGTGCTTGACTTTGTTGTTCTGTGCATACTACTGCAAACTCTGTTTCCTCTAATTTTTCGATTTCTTCTTTGTTCTCAGAAAATACATTTTCTACTAATGTTGAAACTAATTTGCTGCTCTCCTCAATAATTTCTTTCTCTGTTTCTCTATCAAAATCGAATACACTTTCCTGTTGATGGGTGATTTTCGCTTCTGCACTGGAGAGAGACTCATGGACAGGCTCTGGCTCTTGGTCAGCTTCTGTTTTTTGGGACTCTTTACCGTCTTCTTTATTCTCTTCAGAGGTGTCCTTCTCTACTGTTTCAGAAACTGCTTCACAACTGACTTCAACTATATTTTCTTCTGTACCTTCACTGATATTCTTTTCTACACTTTCTTGTTGAAAGGAGATTTTAACATCAGAGACGTCCTCTTGGACAAGCACTGTCTCTTGGTCAGCTTCAGGATTCACAATATCATTCATTTCCTCCTGACTCGCTGCAGTAGTATCTTGTTCTGTTGTTTCTGAAATTGCTTCATCGTTCTCTTTACTTATATCTTCCTCTGTAGCTGCACTGAAACGTACTTCTTCAGTTTTCTGTTCAACAGTAAGTTGTGACTGCGAATCAGAGAGGGGCTCTTCGACAAGGTCTTGCCCTTGATCAGCCTCTGAATCCTTGGAATCTTTACTGTCCTGCTCATCTGCCTCTGTGGTGTCCTGTTTTGTAATTTCGGTGACTATTTCTAAATTGTCTTGGCTTGTTTGTTCTTTTGGGCCTTTACTGGAATATTCACCTGCATCTTCCTGTTGGAGGACAATTTCTTGTTGTATATCAGAAATAGATTCTTGGTCAAGTTCTGGTTTTGGATCAGGTTCGGGATCTTGGGATTCTTGGCTAAGTGGTTCAACATCACCTAAGTGAGCTTCACTTTCAGTGTTTTCAGTCTCACTAATGCTTTTTTCTGTCTTGATTTCTGGTGTGTAACTTTCTTGTTCTGTGCATACTACTGCCGATTCTGTTTCCCCTAATTGTCTGACTTCTTTCTTCTCAAAAAATACATGTTCTGCCACTGTGGAAACAACTTTACTACTCTTCTCAATAATTTCCTTCTCGTTTTCTTTGCCAAAATCTAATTCAATTTTCTGTTGATCGATGATCTTAGCCTCTGTACTAGAGATAGACTCATGGTCAGGTTCTGGCTCTTGGTCAGCTTCTAGTTTTAGAGACTCTTTATTGTCCTCTTCATTCTCTTCAGTGGTGTCCTTCTCTGCTGTTTCAGAAACAGCTTCACCACTGACTTGATTTATATTTTCTTCTATACCTTCACTGGTATGTTTTTCTACACTTTCTTGTTGAAAGGAGATTTTAACATCAGAGACTTCCTCTTGGACAAGCACCGTCTCTTGGTCAGCTTCAGGATTCACAATATCATTAATTTCCTCCTGACTCTCTGCAGTAGCATCTTGTTCTGTTGTTTCTGAAATTTCTTCATCATCCTCTTTACTTATATCTTCCTCTGTAGCTGCACTGAAACGTACCTCTTCAGTTTTCTGCTCAACAGTAAGTTGTGACTGGGGCTCTTTGACAAGGTCTTGCCCTTGATTAACCTCAAAATCCTTGGAATCCTTACTGTCCTCCTCACCTTCCTCTGTAGTGTCCTGTTTTGTAATTTCAGTGACTTTTTCAAAATTGTCTTGGCTTTTTTGTTCCTCTGGGCATTCACTGGAATATTCATCTGCATCTTCCTGTTGGAGGGCAATGTCTGGCTGAATATCAGAAAGAAGCTCTTGGTCAAATTCTGGTTTTTGGTCAAGTTCAGGATCTTGGGATTCTTGGCTGAGTGGTTCAACATCACTTAAGTGAGCATCACTTTCAGTCCCACTAATGCATTTTTCTGTCTTGATTTCTGTTTCTTGACTTTGTTGTTCTGTGCATACTACTGCAGATTCTGCTTTTTCTAATTGTTCGACTTCTTCATTCTTGTCAGAAAATACATTTTTTACTATTGTTGAAACTATTTTGCTGCTCTCCTCAATAATTTCCTCCTCTGTTGCTTTGTCGAAATCGAATACACTTTCCTGTTGATCAGTGATGGTAGCCTCTGCACTGGAGAGAGGCTCGTGGACAGGCTCTGGCTCTTGGTCAGCTTCTGTTTTTTGGGAATCTTTACTGCCTTCTTCAGAGGTGTCCTTCTCTACTGTTTCAGAAACAGATTCACAATTGACTTCACTTATAATTTCTTTGGTACCATCACTGGTCTGTTTTTCTACGCTTTCTTGTTGAAACAAGATTTTAACATCAGAGACATCCTCTTGGACAAGCACTGCCTCTTGGTCAGCTTCAGGACTCACAAAATCTTTACTTTCAACCTGACTCTCTACAGTAGTAATCTGTTCTGCTGTTTCTAAACTTGCTTCATCGGTCTCTTTACTTATTTCTTCTTTTGTAGCTTCACTGAAACATACTTCTTCATTTTTCTGCTCAAGAGTAAATTCTAACTCCTCACCTTTGTGGGCCAGTTGTGTGTCAACCTCATGCTCCTCAAAGAAGGTGCACTCTACTGCTGTGGAAATCACTTCACAACTCTCTTGTATTTTTGCCTTCTCTGTCCATTGAGTCGTAGAGTCTTTACTTTCTTCAAGAGGACTTTCAGATTGTGCAAGTGTTAAGTCAAAGTCCTCCTGCAGTTCTTTAATCTCTTTTTCTTGGTCTCTATCCTCAACAACTTCCTTATCCACGAGTAGCTGAGTATTGCTTTCCTTTAGGGTACCTCTGATCTTCTGAACCTCTTCCTCATTTACTTTGCTTTCAGTCTCCAGCTTTTGCAAACTAGAGTCATCTTGCTCAAGTTCTGTTTTTTGGTCAGCTTGAACATCTCTTGAAAGGTTTATAGCATGTTCAAGGTCAAATGATACTTGGCCTAAACCTGGTTCCTGTTGAGTCAATGGTTCATATTCAGAAACAAAATCAGAAGAAATTGCTTTTGGTTCCTCTCTTTCAGCTGAAAAGAGAGTTGTATGGTTTTCTTCTTCATGCATTGGCTTTACAGCCAATAAGTCGGTCTTTGCATGCTGTTCAGACAAGGTGCACTCTGCTGCTGTGGAAAGCATTTCAAAACTCTCTTGCTTTGTCACCTTCTCTGTCCATTGAGTTATTTCTTCACTTTCAATCTGAAAAATTATTTTGCTCTCTGTATCACTGATGAGTTTATAACTAGGTTCTGGTTCCTGGACTTCATCAGCCAATACAGGGCTATCCAGCTCCACTTCTTCTCTTAACACAGCACAAGCTACTGAATCTACTAGCTCTTGTTCTGAATCGTTAAGCAGAATATCCTCTTCTGTTTTATTAGATTCATTTAAAATTTCCTCCGGCTTGTGTTCTTCTGGTTGGTTTTCTTGTAAGGTGTTTGTTATTATAGGTTCCTCTACAATATCCTGCTTAATGCAAGGTTCAGATTCTTCCTCAACAACCTCTTTCTGTAGAGTTGTGGCACCATCGATTTCTTTGGGCTTATCTTCTTCAGCCACTTGTGGCTCAAGACTTTTCGGCTCATCTGGTATTGAGTCTTCTGTTTTGGCAAATGTCTGTGCAGAATCCTGTTTCAATTCACAGAACTGGTTTACAGCATACTCCTCTACAATAGCATTCACATCATTTCCAGCACTATCAAATGGCAATGAAGTTTGGTGGGAAGATTCTTGTTCCTCTATTGCGTCATCTTTACTCTCCGATGGTGAACTGTCTTGATCAAAGCTTAGGTTACTGTCTTTTTGTTCTTCTTGGAAAGACTGCAATCTGTCCACTGGATCTGTTTCAGACACAATGCTACCCTCTTGCATAAAGTCACAAACTTGCTCTTGGCTCTTATCCACTGACTGACTACCATCATCAATATCATTCAAGAGCTGTGTAACATCTTCAGTGGCATTGTCTTTAGGAGGATTTTGGTTGTCCTCCGACAGCTGAATGTCCAGTTCCTGTCCTACATCGCTTTGATCCTGTTCTCTTGGTTCAGATAATTTCTGATCTTCCAGTTTAACATTCTGACTTTCATCCACATTCTCAAATAATTGGTCATTGTCCTGTGTAGCATCACTTAACTGACTCGTAGCTTCTCCCGACTCTAACTTGGTTACTTGCACTTCAAGTATATCTTGAATCTCTTGCTCTTTTTCACCAAACTCCAGACTTTCCAGTTCTTTTTGAATTTCCTTTAGTCCAGTTTCAGATAAATACAAATTCTCTGCCTGTGTGGCGCCCAACTGCACATCAACTTCTTTATTATCAACGATGAACTGTTCAGTTATTTGTTCTGTAACACAAATTATCTGAGTTTTTCGTACAGCATAAATTTCATTTTTTTGTTCTAATCTATTCAGTTCCAAACTCGTTTTCTCTTCCTTGTTTAATTCCTGGTTGTTCTCTGAGTCTTCGGATATTTGGGTAGTGTCCTCAACTAAGTTGGCAAATTCACTGGATTGTTCTGTCTCATGTTCTTGAGAACTGTCCTCCACAACGCTCTTCTTTATTTCTTCTTCGGAATAATTAATTTCTCTTTTTATTTCACTCAACTGTTCCAATGTGTTTGTAGAGTCTTTACTTTCTTCAAGAAAACTTTCAGATTGTGCAAGTTTTAAGTCCAAGTTCTCCTGCGGTTCTTTATCCTTGTTTTCTTGGCCTTTATCCTCAATGAGTTCCTCGGTGAGTAGCTGAGTATTGTTTTCCTTTAGGGTACTTATGATCTGCTGATCTACTACAGCTTCTTCCTCCTGAATTTTGCTTTCAGTCTCCAGCTTTTCTACACTGGAGTTATCTGGCTCGGGTTCTGTTTTTTGGTATGCTTGAAGTTTGCTTGCAAAGCTTATAGCATGTTCAAGGTCAAATGATACTTGGTCTATAAAATCTTGTTCCTTTTTAGTCACGGGTTCATATTCAGGCACAACATCAGACGAAAGTGCTTTTGGTTCCTCTCTTTCAGCTGAATTGAGAGGAGTACTGTGTGTTGGCGTTATGACCAATAAGTCAGCTTTTGCACCTGATGTATAAGGTTCTGAAATAGCCTGTACTATTAGGTGGTCCTTCACATCCTCCTTAGTTAATGTCTCTATATTTTGGTACTCTAGTGATTGCACAACTTCTTGTTTTTCAAATAATACTGTCTGGCATGTCACAACTTCAGTTACAACATCTTCTTTTCCGTCAACCAGGTCGGATTCTACATTTTCAAAGACTTGAGTTGGAAGGTCAAATTTTATTTGTTCAACATTTAGGTCTTCCTTTTCTTGAACTTCACCATTCAATTGAAAGTCTTTGACATTGATATCAACTTTCAGAGAACCTTGCTGATCATCCAGTGCAATATCATGGTCCACAGGATGAGGATCTTTTACAGTTTTCAAGGAAGATTCTAAATAGTCAGTTTTTAGTTGAGCTTTTAAAATTTCCTTTTCGCCCGGCAATAAAAATCCATTTTCAACAGCTTCAGTTATCGTCAATTCTGTAACAGTTCTTTTTGAAGGCTGGTCTTTTGTTTCTGACCTCACAGTTTTGTCCGTAATGGCTTTTGATGAACCTTGAGAGATAGTTTTCACTTCGATCTTCTTGAAGACGTCTTCAGTTCGAGGACGCCTCTCAATTTTTACTGAGGGTATTGGTGTTGCTGCTTTCTCTGTGGATGCTTTGGTATATTTTAGACTCTGAGATTGAAGGACAGAGCTAACTTTCTGAAACTCTTTGGTTACAGGGCTCGGCTTGCTTGAAAAAGAGGTACTTTTTACATTCAGGTGGCGGCTTGGAGTGTGTGGCCACTGTTCACTTTTTTCCACACTCTGCCTTTTGGTAGAGATTAGTCTGTAGTCCTTGGCCATTGGTGTCTTCGTGCTTTCAGCCTGTCTTTTTCGGAGAGGGGTCTTCTCAAACACAAAGTCTAGAATAAGACAAAGAAGTTCATGAGTTTTACATAACAAGTGAACATAAAAAGTATAAAATATTACAATATTGAAATTAGACAAGTGCATGCCAGAAATTTTTGCTTAGTTTTGGAAGCATTCCTTAACCACTTTACGACCAGTCACATTGCTGCTACTGCAGCAATGTGGCTCGTTATCGTCCAGCGATGTAGACCTACGTTTGTGTAAACAAAGCGGGCGGATCTCCTAAGTGACAGGCAGTGACAGATTGCAGGGTTCAGCATAGCTGAACATGCGATCTGTCCCTGTGTAACTCAGTCACCTCCCCCCACACATGTCAGTAAGTACCAGGCATACATTAACCCCTCCCTCTCCAATAAAATTAACCCCTTCCCTGCCAGTGTCATTTTTACAGTAACAGTGCATATTTATAGCACTGATTACTGTAGTAATGTCACTGGTACCCCCAAAAGTGTCAAAAATGTCAGTCAAGGGTCCGATCTGTCTGCCGCAATGTCGCAGTCCCGCAAAAAAAATCGCAGATCGCTGCCATTACTCGTTAAAAAAAAAACACCAAAAATGACAGAAATATTTCCCTTAGTTAGTAAACGCAATAACTTTTGCGCAAACCAATCAAAATAAGCTTATTGCGATTTTTTTTTACCAAAAATATGTAGCAGAAAACAAATTTGCCAAAAATGATAAAAAAAAATTAGATTTTTACATTTTTTGGGGGGGAATTTCATATAAAAAAATTTGAAAACATATTGTTATTTTTTCAAAATTTTCGCTCTTTTTTTGTTTATAGCGCAAAAAGTAAAAATTGCACAGGTGATCAAATACCACCAAAAGAAAGCTCTGTTTGTGGGAAAAAAAGGACGTCAAATTTGTTTAGGTACAGTGTCGCACGACCGCGCAATTGTCAGTTAAAGTCGCACAGTGCCAAATCGCAAAATAGGCCCTGGTCAGGAAGGGTGTAAAATCTTCCAGGGCTTAAGTGGTTAATTAAATACATTTGTTTAGTCATATTGATTATGTTGAACCGATTTGATTTTGGAATTCGTTTTGTATCTTCGGCATTCGTTTCAAATTGGTTTAGTTGTCCCGGGTGGATTAAAACAAATGAGCAATTTTTTTTTTGGAAGATTGATATGTATTAGTTTTTGGTCTCGATATTTCGGGTGGATTAGGTATTCATATAAAGAAACTATTTGGATGGATTCTATATTTTCAAATGCTAGCTCCACCCATCAAGAGAAATGGCATGAGCTGATTGGGTCAATATCGTCATGTGCATCTGAAATTAAAGAAAGGAACAGAATTTGGATCCATTCCTTCTCCGAATACAAATTATCAAATGCATTTGAAAATTTAATTAATTTCCCCATGGGTTTGAACCTATTGCATCATATAATGTCATCCGAATGAAACAAATGCTTTTATTAATTTCGTTATACCTTTTTTCCAGATTAGTTGGCATTTGTTACTATGTCCACTCGGAGATTCGTATACATTCGGATCAAATTTTTATCGAAAAGCGATTCGTAACAAAACAAAACGCCTATGTCTAGTTGAAACCTGAAAGAATTTAGGTAAAACTCTTGAAACTAATGGGGCTCTATATGTTTGCAGTCATATCAGCTTTTGTATGAGATTGACTTTTCCTTTATTTCTATTCAAATTCAAAGTGTTTCCAAAAAACTTTTCTGAAAATTGAAATATTTACTTTGAGAAGGGGAGGGGTGACAGAGGTTCTAACCTTTCTCTTATGTAAAAAGAATGAGAAGAAAAAGATAAAAGAGGACCATACAACATCATGAAATGAAAGACCAACAAGAAAGTAATCAGGAAAAGACTTCACTATGGAAACCAGTCTGTGATTTGACTATGCTGGTGTAACTATAGGAAACATTTACATGATCTGTCACTATGTAAGTTTTTCTTAAACATCTCTTAAACTCCGAAGGCTATTTTAGGAATAATTAAATATACTGAATGCCATGAATAAAAGTTATTAATATTGATTGCCTAACACACCGTAAATATATTTATTGCAATATGGTCAGTAGGGGATGAAAAAAAGACCAACTAAGGATAAGTAGATGAAATAAAAAATATGTCTAATGGTGGGCATAGCCTGGTCGATGTATCCATAAGAATAAACAACCAATATGCAGTTGACCACCCTCAACTGCACTAGGACTTGCTAATGTGTCTGGTATTTCATGGAACCAAAAGGAATAGAAAGCACACTGAGTTAGGCCGGCAGGAACAGGCCAAGATTCGATTTGTGTATGGGCAGGCTGAATGTACCAAGTTGATTGCTTGATCAACTTGGGTACAACCATCCTGCCAGACTCACTTGTGATTATGCTATAGCCGCCAGCAATAATCACTGTCTTCTCCTAGCAGGGAGAGCTTCTTCCACCCCCTCACCAGGAGCAGACAGGGTCTCGGCAGGAGCGATTCCCCTGTCAGCACTGTCTGTGTTGATGGGGGAATTGTGCATATTTCTTTCCTGCAATCACAGGTTGAAGAAATTCTTACTGTCTATGGCATTGGCCAGCCTTAGTTACATTCCTCAATGAGAAGAGGAAGAATTTACACTACATGTACAGAGTTTCTTCAAACATTTGGGGAATTTCTCATTATATCCTACAAGGGTCAAACCACCTAAAACTGGTAATTCAATGTTCGATAAAACCAGTAAAACCACCTGATAGTCTCTTCTTTTCCTCAAAGCCTATATTGGTCAGATCTATGTGCTAAGTTCTGGGATATGTACACCTACTGTGCCCATTATGAGAGGTTCCTCTCATTCCTGTGATGAGTTCATGGGTCTGTACACCTGCTGTGGCCATTATGAGGGGTTCCAACCATCCCTGCCCTAAGTTCCTGGGTCCACCATCCTTGTGCTGAGTTTCCAGGTCTGTAAACCGTCTCTGCCCAATATGAGGGGTTCCCACCATCCTTGTGCTGAGTTCCTGGGCCTCTACAGCTGCTGTGCCCATTATGAGTGGGTTCCCACCATCCCTGTGCTGGGTTCCCAGGTCTGTACACCTGCTGTGCCCAGTATGAGGGGTTTCCCACTATCCCTGTGCTGAGTTTCCTTGCTTAGTTGCTGATTACGGGACATTCTTCTCACTGGCCACCAATGTAAGGGAAATTCTTCCCACTGGCCACCAATGTAAGGGATATTCTTCCCACTGACCATCATGCTAATGTCCCATGAGTTGTAGATATAGTAATTGTTATCAGGGGTTCCTTAAGACCGGAATGTTATTTCAAGGGTTCGTTAATGTAAGGAATATTCTTCCCACTGGCCACCAATGTAAGGGATATTCTTCCCACTGGCCACCAATGTAAGG
The DNA here is from genome assembly GCF_965119305.1 of Pelophylax lessonae. Taxonomy (NCBI): domain Eukaryota; kingdom Metazoa; phylum Chordata; class Amphibia; order Anura; family Ranidae; genus Pelophylax; species Pelophylax lessonae. The sequence continues at coordinate 16,962,773 of NC_138780.1, forward strand.
GACATTTTTCCGGCTGACCACCAATGTAAGGGACATTCTTCCCACTGGCCAACAATGTAAGGGACATTCTTCCTACTGACCACCAATGTAAGGGACATTCTTCCCGCTAACCACCAATGTAAGGGACATTCTTCCCACTGGCCACCAATGTAAGGGACATTCTTCCCATTGACCATCATGCTAATGTCCCATGAGCTGTAGATATAGTAATTGGTACCAGGGGTTCCTTGAGACCTGAAAAGTATTTAAATGGTTCTTCAATGTAAGGGACATTCTTCCCACTGGCCACCAATGTAAAGGACATTCATCCCTCGGACCACCAATGTAAGGGACATTTTTCCCACAGGCCACCAATGTAAGGGACATTCTTCTCACTGGCCACCAATGTAAGGGAAATTCTTCCCACTGGCCACCAATGTAAGGGATATTCTTCCCACTGACCATCATGCTAATGTCCCATGAGTTGTAGATATAGTAATTGTTATCAGGGGTTCCTTAAGACCGGAAAGTTATTTCAAGGGTTCGTTAATGTAAGGAATATTCTTCCCACTGGCCACCAATGTAAGGGATATTCTTCCCACTGGCCACCAATGTAAGGGACATTTTTCCGGCTGACCACCAATGTAAGGGACATTCTTCCCACTGGCCAACAATGTAAGGGACATTCTTCCTACTGACCACCAATGTAAGGGACATTCTCCCCACTGACCACCAATGTAAAGGACATTCTTCCCGCTAACCACCAATGTAAGGGACATTCTTCCCACTGGCCACCAATGTAAGGGACATTCTTCCCATTGACCATCATGCTAATGTCCCATGAGCTGTAGATATAGTAATTGGTACCAGGGGTTCCTTGAGACCTGAAAAGTATTTAAATGGTTCTTCAATGTAAGGGACATTCTTCCCACTGGCCACCAATGTAAAGGACATTCATCCCTCGGACCACCAATGTAAGGGACATTTTTCCCACAGGCCACCAATGTAAGGGACATTCTTACCACTGATCACCAATGTAAGGGACATTCTTCCCACTGATCACCAATGTAAGGAACATTCTTCCCACTGACCATCATGCTAATGTCCCATGAGCTGTAGATATAGTAATTGTTATCAGGGCTTCCTTGAGACTGGAAAGTTATTTCAAGGGTTCTTTAATGTAAGGGATATTCTTTCCACTGGCCACCAACGTAAGGGACATTCTTCCCACTGACCACCAATGTAAGGGATATTCTTCCCACTGGCCACCAACGTAAGGGACATTCTTCCCACTGACCACCAATGTAAGGGACATTCTTCCCACTGATCACCAATGTAAGGAACATTCTTCCCACTGACCATCATGCTAATGTCCCATGAGCTGTAGATATAGTAATTGTTATCAGGGGTTCCTTGAGACCGGAAAGTTATTTCAAGGGTTCTTGTTGAAAAGGTTTAGTAAGCATGACAGTGGTCTCCAAACTGCAGACCTTTGCTTGCCTCTACTGGTTTTTGGGACACTATTCCTCCAACTGACAACAATGATGGGGCACCATTCCTTCCACTGACACCATTAAGGGGGCACTATTCCTCCCATTGATACCAACCACTATTCCTCCTGTTAAAACCAATAATGGGGCAATGTTTACGCCCAGTGATGCCAGGACAATTTCACCTCACAGTGGCCACAATTTGGCCCCTAAAGCATGAAAGACCGTACACTGACCCTTTATTAAAAAGTTTGGAGACCCCTGCCTCAAGATATCAGCAAACCTGCTTTTTTACCAGCTCACATAAGTTGATGTGTATATACTGTAAGTACCTATCAAAAAATAGTAGCAACATAAAGATACTTACCACTGAATGGTGAAGACAATTTATAATCTGCAGTCGGTGAGTATAGTCGTGTACTCTCAACTTCTAGAAGAGATCTGAAAAAAAAAAAAAGTAATTAACTTATACCCAGAGCCAGGACAGAGGGGGGAGGTGGGGCCAAAGGGGCGTGGGCTTCAGGTGCAATGTTGATATGTGGAAAAAAGGGGGAGGATGCATTAGGAGCTTCTACCCATCCATTCTCTGATGCCTCACTGACTGCATTGTCACTCCTGTCAGAAGGGGCCTCAATAACTGCTGGACGGCGGATTCTGCTTTTGTTTTAGACCAACCGTTGGATGTTTGGGCATTTAAATAAATGCTCAAACTTTTGCCCATTCAACCAGAGCCAAACATCATATATAGAAGCAGTATTTCCACCACTTCTATAAATAACAGCTTCCCGCTGTCAATGGTTGCTAAGGAAGCAGTGGGTGCTTCTACCCGTAAAAACCACTGATGACACCAAAAAAAATTCAGGCAAATGCTCAAACTTTTGGCCTTTCAACCAGAGCCAAACATCATATATAGAAGCGGTATTTCCGCCACTATAAATACCAGCTTCCCGCTGTCAATGGTTGCTAAGGAAGCAGTGGGTGCTTCTACCTCTAAAAACCACTGATGGCACCAAAAAAATTCAGGCAAATGCTCAAACTTTTGACCATTCAACCAGAGCCAAACATCATATATAGAAGCAGTATTTCCACCACTTCTATAAATAACAGCTTTCCGCTGTCAATAGTTGCTAAGGAAGCAGTGGGTGCTTCTACCCCTAAAAACCACTGATGACACCAAAAAAAATTCAGGCAAATGCTCAAACTTTTGGACATTCAACCACAGCCAAGCATCATATATAGAAGCAGTATTTCCACCCACTTCTATAAATAACAGCTTTCCACTGTCAATGGTTGCTAAGGAAGCAGTGGGAGCTTCTACCTCTAAAAACCACTGATGACACCAAAAAAAATTCAGGCAAATGCTCAAACATTTGACCATTCAACCAGAGCCAAACATCATATATAGAAGCAGTATTTCCACCACTTCTATAAATAAAAGCTTCCCGCTGTCAATGGTTGCTAAGGAAGCAGTGGGTGCTTCTACCTCTAAAAACCACTGATGACACCAAAAAAAATTCAGGCAAATGCTCAAACTTTTGGACATTCAACCAGAGCCAAACATCATATATAGAAGCAGTATTTACACCACTACAAATACCAGCTTCCCGCTGTCAATGGTTGCTAACCAAGCAGAGGGTGCTTCTACCTCTAAAAACCACTGATGGCACCAAAAAAATTCAAGCAAATGCTCAAAATTTTGACCATTCAACCAGAGCCAAACATCATATATAGAAGCAGTATTTCCACCACTTCTAAAAAAAGAACAGCTTCCCACTGTCAATGGTTGCTAAGGAAGCATTGGGTGCTTCTACCTCTAAAAACCACTGATTACACCAAAAAAAAATCAGGAAAATGCTCAAACTTTTGGCCATTCAACCAGAGCCAAACATCATATATAGAAATGGTATTTCCACCACTATAAATACCAGCTTCCTGCTGTCAATGGTTGCTAAGGAAGCAGTGGGTGCTTCTACCTCTAAAAACCACTGATGACACCAAAAAAAAAAAAAGCACACAGACCCCTCTAAAGGTCCCTAAAATACCTTTAGGGGTCTTCTATGTATTTTGTGGGACCATTAGAGCCATTGTGTGCCTTTTCTTTTTAACCACCTAAATCCCGGACACTGTCACCCCCTTCCTTCCTAAGGTGATTTTCAGATTTCACTGCTGTCACACTTTGAATGACAATTGCGTGGTCATGCAACACTGTACCCATATGAAATTTTTATCATTTTATTGAGCTAGACAGAGCTTTCTTTTGGTGGTATTTAATCACCACTGGCTTTTTTTTTTTGCTAAATTATTAATGAATTATTATTAATTAAAAAGACCTAAGGTTTTGAAGAAAAACAAGGTTCTGTTTTGCAAATAAATAATCTTTCTTTAAAAATTTTAGGCAAAATTTATTCTGCTACATTTCTTTGGTGAAAGGCAGGCAGAAGGTGGTTAGAGAAGCCAAGAGGGAAATGTAATTTGCTGGAATTTTAGAACAATTCCTTCCTAATTGTCAGCACTTTAAAAAAAAAAAAATAAATACTGCACCCAGCTGAATTTAATTTTCTAAAAATTAAAAAAAAATTATTTTTTTTGACAACCCCTTGCCTATTAGCCCAGAAAATTTGAAATCTTTTTTTTAATTAAATTAATTAAAAAATGTATACATTTTTTTTCCATCATGAAAAATGTGTAAATTTAAATTATGTTCACTGATCCCTGCTTGAACCAAACTCAGGACAGTTTGGCTCATCCCTCATGGTTATAGATTTGTATTTTATTTTTTTTTTATTTGCCTGGAGTTTAGCTTACAGATCTTATGGTAAGATATGAACAAATTAGACTTTTTAGGGGCTTTCAAATTTGCTGTAGACATGCAATGGGGGTAAAAAAAATTCCTCTGCTGAAACTTTTTTTCACTCTGCCGAAACTTGAAACACACACTCAGACTCTTACAAGCCTACTTATCCTTTTCACTCTCTCTTTATTCAACGAGATTTATTTTGTGTGACACAAGTAACCCGGTGACATCATGAAAGTTCTCGAGAGTGAAAAAAAAAAAAAATCTAGCCTCGGCCCCAGTGGTTCGTATTATCATGCTAATGACGACCCCCCTATTGTCCAAAGCCATCTGTATGGCTTGAACAAAAATGTCACTGGAGAGACGGGATAGGCGCTAGAAGAAATTCCCATGGAGGAGTTGTATGCCGGCTGGGCAGGAAGTCTTGTAGGCAACAGAAGAGTGTATAGATATTGTACATTAGCATACATTTCTGCCTAGGCCACCACCGGTGTGCAAACTTCATTGTCTACTGGTTCGGCTGAACATCTACAAAACGTGACCTACCAACCAGAAGAAGACAATGTTGCCCAAATTTTATTAAAATACTTTTAAAAAAATGTAATCTTTAATAGGAAGGTTTAGAACCCTGCCAAGTACTTATTGCTGCCTATGTTCCTTGCTGGGGAGATGTTCCCTTCTTGATGGGTGGTCACCAAGACCGAAATTCGTGAAAAAAATGCCAAATTTTACAGTTGCCACCAGAACAAGAATCAGGTCCCATTCAGACCTCATGTAACGTCCTATGCCTATGTTCCTTGCCGGGGAGATGTTCCCCTCTTGACTGGTGGTCACCAAGACCGAAAGTCATGAAAAAAATTCTAAATTTTACAGTTGCCACCAGAACAAGAATCAGGTCCCATTCAGACCTCATGTAACGTCCTATGCCTATGTTCCTTGCCGGGGAGATGTTCCCCTCTTGATTGGTGGTCACCAAGACCCAGAGTCATGAAAAATATTCAACATTTTACAGTTGCCACCAGAACAAGATTTAGGTCCCATTCAGACTTCACGTAACGTCCTATGCCTATGTTCCTTGCCGGGGAGATGTTCCCCTCTTGATTGGTGGTCACCAAGACCGAAAGTCATGAAAAAAAATTCAAAATTTTTCAGTTGCCACCAGAACAAGAATCAGGTCCCATTCAGACCTCATGTAACGTCCTATGCCTATGTTCCTTGCCGGGGAGATGTTCCCCTCTTGATTGGTGGTCACCAAGACCGAAAGTCATGAAAAAAATTCTAAATTTTACAGTTGCCACTAGAACAAGAATCAGGTCCCATTCAGACCTCATGTAACGTCCTATGCCTATGTTCCTTGCCGGGGAGATGTTCCCCTCTTGATTGGTGGTCACCAAGACCGAAAGTCATGAAAAAAATTCAAAATTTTACAGTTGCCACCAGAACAAGATTCAGGCCCCATTCAGATCTCATGTAACGTCCAATGCCTATGTTCCTTTGCTGGGGAGATGTTTCCCTCTTGAAAAAGTGCCCCATCGTTTGTGTCCGTGAAAGAAATAGTGCCCCATCGTGGGGGCCACAGAAGAAATAGCGCGGGAAAATGTGCGGTTAAAAATCATGCTAAGCTTGTCGCCCAAACAGGAACAGGGGCTTCTTTTAGGCGACCATCACGGCAAAAATCGCAATACGTTTGGGGTGCCATTAAGTGTAACCGCATCAAACTCATATAGCACATTTTCCCGCGATTTCGAAAGACGGGCAGAATGGTGGCGATTCTGCTTGTGCATCCAAATCCTGGCCATGCCGGTTTGGATTCCATTATTCTTAATGGCACCCCAAACGAAGTGCGATTCTGCCAT
>NC_138780.1:16973891-16976391 GCF_965119305.1 Pelophylax lessonae
GGGGGAGGATTTATGCTAGGAGGGGGTTATGGGGGGGGGGTTGTGTTAGAAGAGGGGGTATGGTAGGTAGGGGGAGGAATTGTGCTAGAGGGGATGTATGGGGGGTATTTATGCTAGGAGGGGAAAATTGGGTGGATTTGGTTGAGTGGTGTTTTAGGGGGATTTGTGGAGGGAGGCAGGATGAAGAGAGATGATTTGTGCTAGGAGGGGGGTTTGTGCTAAAATAGGTGATATGGCAGGTGGGGGAGAGGAATTGTGCTGGGGGGGTTGGTTATTTATGCTAGGAGGGGAAAATTGGGGGGACTTGCTAGGAGTGGTGTTTTAGGGGGATTTGTGTAGGGAGGGAGGATGAAGGGAGAGGATTTTTGCTGGGAGGGGGGATATGGGGGTTTGTGCTAGAAGAGGTGATATGGTAGGTGGGGGAGGGGGATTGTGCTAGGGAGAATGAATGGGGGTATTTGTGCTAGGAGAGGAAAATTTTGGTTTTTTTTTTAGGAGTGGTGTTTTAGGGGGATTTGTTGGGAGAGATGATTGTGGGAGAGGATTTGTGCTAGAAGGGAGGATATGGGGGGTTTGTGCTAAAATAGGTGATATGGCAGGTGGGGGAGAGGAATTGTGCTGGGGGGGTTGGTTATTTATGCTAGGAGGGGAAAATTGGGGGGACTTGCTAGGAGTGGTGTTTTAGGGGGATTTGTGTTGGGAGGGAGGGGGGAGAGGAATTGTGCTTTGAGGAATGAATGCGGGGTATTTATGCTAGGAGGGGAAATGTGTGTGTGTGTGGGGGGGGGGGGGGGGGGGAGTTGCAGATACATAATGCTCATGTATTTTGGGAAGGGGGGGGGGGTAATGGTAGGTGGGGGAGAGTGATTGTGCTGGGGGATGAATGGTGGGTATTTATGCTAGGAGGGGAAATGTGTGTGAGTGTATGTTGGGGGGGGTTGCTGATACATAATGCTCATGTATCTTGGGGAGGGGGGTGCTGTTTGGCATGTTCACCCTCTAGATGACCTTGTCCCGGCACTGACTGTATCAAACGTATCACACCAAGAAGAACATAATGTGAATTGGGGGGGGGGGGGGGGGATTTACGCCAAGCCTTACCCTTTCTAATTATCCTAATGAATTTCCCGCAGAACCGCCACAAATTATACTCTGGGCTTTTTATTAGAGCCTATGGGACTGTAAACGCTATAATAAAAGTAAAAACAAAACATCATAAAAAGAATATACGCTAAATTGCTTACAATGTAATCTGCAGAGTTGACTAGGAAGGTTTACAAGCTCTGTGTTCCTTATTTACCACCCCCCCCCCCCCCGTTACATTGCCATTGTCCGGCTAATAAGGTTAAGTGGCCGTAATCAACTTAAAAGCACCATAAAAATTAGCCATATGCCGGACCGATCTATCATTTACAACAAAAGACATCTGCTTCTTTTACCAGCCAATCAAATTAGTGCCTGACACGGGGCTGGCCCACAATAGAAGCCATCGCTCTTGTCTATGCGTTATAAGTGTGCCATGACCACTCCCCCCAGGGCAATCTGATCAATATCTGAAGCAGGTCCTGCTTAAAGGGTCAGTCCACTTTCAGTTAGCCCCACAAACTCACTGGATCTAAATGAACAGGGGACTCTTATGTGATGGGTAGACTCTGATATAATGGGGGTCACTCATGTATAGGGGGGACTCTGATGTGATAGGGTGTCTCTGACTGTCATAGGGTGACTCTGTGATGATGTGGGCCTCTAAATAAAGGGGGAACTCTTATGTGACGGGAGAACTCTGATTTGATGGGGGGTTGTCATGTGTAGGGGTGAGAAGATGTGATGAGGTGCCTCTTACTCTGTTGCTTGTCTAAACATTGCATGTCTGAGCATTGCTTGTCTGAGCATTGCTTGTCTGAGCATTGCTTGTCCGAACATTGCTTGTCTGAGCATTGCTTCTCTGAACATTGCTTGTGTTAGCATTGCTTGTCCGAACATTGCTTGTCTGAGCATTGCTTGTCCGAACATTGCTTGTCTGAGCATTGCTTGTCCGAACATTGCTTGTCTGAGCATTGCTTGTCTGAAAATTGCTTGTCTGGGCATTGCTTGTCTGAAAATTGCTTGTCTAAGCATTGTTTGTCTGAATATTGCTTGTCTGAGCATTGCTTGTCCAAGCATTGCTTGTCTGAACATTGCTTGTCTGAGCATTGCTTGTCTGAGCATTACTTGTCCGAACATTGCTTGTCTGAACATTGCTTGTCTGAGCATTGCTTGTCCGAGCATTACTTGTCCGAACATTGCTTGTCTGAGCATTGCTTGTCTGAACATTGCTTGTCTGAGCATTGCTTGCCTGAACATTGCTTGCCTGAGCATTGCTTGTCTGAACATTGCTTGTCTGAGCATTGCTTGTCTGAACATGCCTTGTCCGAGCATTGCTTGTCTGAGCATTGCTTGTCCGAGGATTGCATGTATGAACTTTGCTTGTCTGAACTTTGCTTGTCTGAACATTGCTTGT
>NC_138780.1:16981391-16986391 GCF_965119305.1 Pelophylax lessonae
CTATCCTAGTGTGACAACACTCACTCATTGTACTGAATCTATGGAGCGTTGTCATCCTAGAATAGGACTACAGAAGATATATCCCTATGTTATGGAGAAGAGGAGAGGGAGGTGTTCTGTAGTACTATCCTAGGGAGACAACGTTTACTCATTGTATTGAATCTGTGGAGTGCTGTCATCCTAGGATAGGACTACAGAACAACTACCCCTATGCTATGGAGAAGAGTAGAGGGAGGTGTTCTGTAGTCCTATCCTAGGTTCACAACTCTCACTCATTGTACTGTATATATGAAGTGCTGTCACCCTCGGATATGACTACAGAACACCTACCCCTATGTTATGGAGAAGAGGAGAGGGGGGTGTTATGTAGTCCTATCCTAGGGTAACAACGCTCACTCACTGTACTGTATCTATAGAGAGTTGTCACCCTAGGATAGGACTACAGAACACCTACCCCTATGTTATTTAGAAGAGGAGAGGGAGGTGTTCTGTAGTCCTAGCCTAGGGTGACAACGCTCACTCATTGTACTGTATCTATGAAGCGCTGTCATACTTGGATAGGACTACAGAACACCTTCCCCAATTTTATGTAGAAGAGGAGAGGGAGGTGTCCTGTAGTCCTATCCTAGGTTGACAACGCTCCCTAGATACAGTACAATGAGTGACAACTTTGGAATGACTCGGAATTCACCTTTGAGGGCCGGTTCACCCCAGAATGGGGCGCGTGATACCCGAGGTACAAAACGCATTGGGAGTGTCCTAACGACACCCCAAACGCAGATCTCAAACACACAAAATCACACGGGAGCCCCCCCCCCCCCCACACACCGTAGAGTATGCTGAGTTATTATCGCTGTATAATGTCTCTGATCTGTATGGATGGAGTACAGAATTGGGGAAGTGCCAGGTTTATGCAATGCTTCCATCCACCGTGGGAAGAGTCCGGCAGCAGGAGAACATTCTGGAAGTGCTTGACTATATAGAATTACAGATGAGCTGCTTAAAGTGAACCTGCACTGACACCAATGATGGGGCACTATTCCTCCCACTGACACCAATGATGGGACACTATTCCTCCCACTGACACCAATGATGGGACACTATTCCTCCCACTGACACCAATGATGGGACACTATTCCTCCCACTGATACCCATGATGAGGCTCTATTCTTCCCACTGACACCAATGATGGGGCACTATTCCTCCCACTGACACCAATGATGGGACACTATTCCTCCCACTGATACCCATGATGGGGCTCTATTCTTCCCACTGACACCAATGATGGGGCACGATTCCTCCCACTGACACCAATGATGGGGCACTATTCCTCCCACTGACACCAATGATGGGGCACTATTCCTCCCACTGACACCAATGATGGGGCACTATTCTACCCACTGACACCAATGATGGGGCACTATTCCTCCCATTGACACCAATGATGAGGCACTATTCCTCCCATTGACACCAATGATGAGGCACTATTCCTCCCATTGACACCAATGATGAGGCACTATTCCTCCCATTGACACCAATGATAGGACACTATTCCTCCCACTGATACCAATGATGGGGCACTATTCCTCCCACTGACACCAATGATGGGGCACCATTCCTCCCACTGATACCAATGATGAGGCACTATTCCTCCCACTGACACCAATGATGGAGCACTATTCTACCCACTGACACCAATGATGGGGCACTATTCCCCCCACTGACAACAAAACTCCCACTGGGCACAGTCCACCCCCCCCCCCAAAGTCTGAAGGACAGTAAACTGGACCTTTCTTTAGAAAGTTTAGAGACCCCTGGCTTAGAGGAAACCTGCGCCACTAAAAGCAACTTGGTTTCAATTGCTGAAAATACCAATTGCCTGGCTTTCATCAGGATCCTCTAGATCAAATAAGAAGAGGAATCCTTTTTTCACGTGCTTCATGCAACTTAGGGACCGCCCAAAAAAGTTGGAGCATGGACACACCCCTACTGCTTAATGCCTGAAGAACTCATTGAAAGCTCCAAGCATTCCCCATGTGGAATGCAAGAAGGGGCGTGTCTGACTTCCTCAAAGCCAGAAATTTGGGGGGGGGGGCTCTGCCCTATTGTTGGAGGCTTTAGAGGTTGGCTACCATAATGCTCCTTAGTGAAGCCATTATAGGTTTAGGAATAATAACTCCAGGCAAAACTTTTTTTTTTTTTCTGGATAGGGTCGGGGAAGGTATCCCTGCACTTCCTGTCGCCAGCGACACAACAGGAAGTCAGTTGATTTCCGCTAACACGAGAGGGAATCCCACCTCTGATAGTTGTCACCTAAACAAGCCCTAATAGGACAACTGTTATAGTTTTGGGTTTCCCATCAGTTTCTTTCCTAGTGACAATGGCCACCAAGACAAATAGGAGAAATCTCACATGAGGGGACACAGACAGCAATAAAAATCTAACAGAGGCTCTAACCCTTTCCTACTCCTTCCAAAGCTAGAACAAAAAGATCTAAATGGAGATATACTTTTAATAGTATTTGACATATGACATGGCCCCATAAAATTGATTACTCACCCATGGAGTGAATGCATAATACTTGGTTATAATTATTCAATCAACTTAATATCCCCTTAAATTCTGAACATATCCAACATTTGAGTTGGAGAAGTTCCTAAAGTGTATCAAAAGCCAAAAGAGTTCCTAAAATGTATCCAAAGCCAAAAGAGTTCCTAAAATGTATCCAAAGCCAAAAGAGTTCCTAAAATGTATCAAAAGCCAAAAGAGTTCCTAAAATGTATCTAAAGCCAAAAGAGTTCCTAAAATGTATCTAAAGCCAAAAGAGTTCCTAAAATGTATCCAAAGCCAAAAGAGTTCCTAAAATGTATCTAAAGCCAAAAGAGTTCCTAAAATGTATCTAAAGCCAAAAGAGTTCCTAAAATGTATCTAAAGCCAAAGAGTTCCTAAAATGTATCTAAAGCCAAAACTAGATGTAGCAATTGGGCGATTTACTCGATTTGACCTGGTGATCAATGACACTTGGACAAAAAAAAATAGAGAAATCTAAAATATTGAGTTGTCACCAGAACAGGATTTAAGGGGAAATGTTCCAATGGGGACACTAGTTCTGGTGACAACTGTCCTTCACATTCAAGAGATTTCCTCTTGCTTTCTGTTCTGTGTACAGGACAGGAAGTGAAATCTCTCCAGTGGGGCACAGATGGCACAATAAAAAAAAAAAAACTTGATTCGACCATCATCTATTCTGCCCAAAATTGTTTTACAGTAGATGTACTTTAAATTATGGTTACCGCTAATATGGTTCTATGGTTTGGTTACGCACCTGTAGTCTTCCTTCCTCTTCCTGTTGGTCCAGCCACTGCTTGCCCATAACTTCCTCCAGCATTTCCTTCCTCGATTTGAGGCTCAGCAACTCTCTTTCCAGGTTCTGCAGCTGCGATTGGCTCTGTTTGTTCTCGTCCTGCACCTTCCTCAAGTTCTCCTTGGCCTCAGATAGACTACTTTCCAGATCCGACACCTCACTCTTATAGTCCTCCACGGCCCCTTGCCAGATCTGGGAGAGTTTGATGGCATAGTCTTCGACGTTGACTGGTTGGAAGGCTACGGGAGTCACCTTGAAGCTGTCCAGTCTTCGGGAGAAGCTTGAGATCTCTTCCTCCATGGCAGCCTTCTCTTCTTCGTGAACCTTGAGAATCTCTTCCATCTCTTCCTCCAGCAGGACCAACCTTTCCTTCAACCAGGTCTGCGCTCTCTTCTCTTCTTCTAGGAGTTTTTTACTTTCGGACATTTCTTTCTTCGCCTCCTCTTGAGCTTGTTTCTCTTGTAGGCACAAATCTTTGACATATTCGATCTCCTGATAAATAGTATCTCTTGCCATTTCCGCCTCCACCATCTTCTGGTGACCGTCGTCCAAAGCATCCCTCAACTTCATGATCTCCTGGTGGTACCTCCTGGCGGTCGGCGTCTTGTTCTCTTTGCGCAGGTGAACGATTTCGGCTCTGAGCAACTCATTCTCTTCTTCTAGAGCTTTTACCCGGGAGAGGTAAGCTTCGAGTCGCTTGTTTAGGTTCCACATTTGAGAAGACTCATCACCCAAGGAAAAGGATGTCTCCATTTTCTTGGCCGGCTGCAGAAAAAGTCCAAGCGAAGCTCGTCTGAGGATTATTCGCTTCTACCAGCCTGTGGGAGCTGGATGCTGGATGCTGATGAGTGCGAAAGTAGCTGAGGAGGAGCAGAGAGAGCCAAGCTATTCATAAGCTGCATCTGGCTTGGGAGGAGGGGGGAGCCTCCCTTTAAAAGACACTGGTTAACCCTTTACAGGATGTCCTCCCAGGCAGTCACGTGACTCCCACATGGACAGTGCCAGATTTATAAATTCTACAGCCCCACACTGCAGAAGCTCACTAACAATATCTACGCTGCCTGGAGCATAAATGACTCCACGGTTCCTAAGAAGTCACTTCCTTCCAGGCAAAGTATGTATTTTAAATACACAAGTGACAGATCACAGGAAGGGCCATGCAGTCCAATGTCATCAAAAAGTGATTTTAATCCAGCGTTAAGTATTTTTTTTCAAGGATGATGCAGGAAACGTCAGAGAAACTAGAAGTCATAGCATGCCCTGCAAGTCTTCGACCCCTCAACACCAGGGCACTCTGGAACTTCTAATTCTGCCTTGACCATAGAGCTATTGACCCCTCACCACCAGGGCACTCTGGAACTTCTAATTCTACCTTGACCATAGAGCTATTGACCCCTCACCACCAGGGCACTCTGGAACTCCTAATTCTACCTTGACCATAGAGCTATTGACCCCTCACCACCAGGGCACTCTGGAACTTCTAATTCTACCTTGACCATAGAGCTATTGACCCCTCACCACCAGGGCACTCTGGAACTTCTAATTCTACCTTGACCATAGAGCTATTGACCCCTCACCACCAGGGCACTCTGGAACTTCTAATTCTACCTTGACCATAGAGCTATTGACCCCTCAC
>NC_138780.1:16991391-17121391 GCF_965119305.1 Pelophylax lessonae
ATTTTACTTACATATAACAGGCATGGGCTTTCCAACATATATAGAATGTTGATTTCCTCCCCCCATCATGGATCCCCATGTCTCTTGGAGAGCTGGGAACATGACTTTAATCAACCCCTTCCAGAAGTGTTCAAAAGAAAAGTTTTGGACTATGTATACTCCACATCAATGGATTCGAGGATGAAAGAAATGAGCTACAAACTGTTAAAGCATCGCATACTAGCTCATTATGTATTACTTACCTTAGAACGAAGCCCCGACACGGACCCCTGGACATCGCTGCGGGCGCCGCCATGATCCCTCTGCGTCTCTTCCGGGTTCGGCGGCTCCGGCGCTGTGATTGGCCGGAGCCGCAATGACGTCACTCCCGCGCATGCGCGCGGGAGTGATTTTCCGGCAAGCTGCCGGCAAGGAAAACTGAAGGTCCCTCGGACCTTCAGAGCGCATGCGCCGCTCGCGTGAGTGGCTGCATGCACTGCAAATATCTCCTAAACCGTGCCGGTTTAGGAGATATTAATTATACCTACAGGTAAGCCTTATTGTAGGCTTACCTGTAGATAAAAGTGTCAAAAAGCGGGATACTACCGCTTTAACTAAGTGGTACTATGTTCCAAACTGTTACAAACTGTTAAAGCATCGCATACTAGCTCATTATGTATTACTTACCTTAGAACGAAGCCCCGACACGGACCCCTGGACATCGCTGCGGGCGCCGCCATGATCCCTCTGCGTCTCTTCCGGGTTCGGCGGCTCCGGCGCTGTGATTGGCCGGAGCCGCAATGACGTCACTCCCGCGCATGCGCGCGGGAGTGATTTTCCGGCAAGCTGCCGGCAAGGAAAACTGAAGGTCCCTCGGACCTTCAGAGCGCATGCGCCGCTCGCGTGAGTGGCTGCATGCACTGCAAATATCTCCTAAACCGTGCCGGTTTAGGAGATATTAATTATACCTACAGGTAAGCCTTATTGTAGGCTTACCTGTAGATAAAAGTGTCAAAAAGCGGGATACTACCGCTTTAACTAAGTGGTACTATGTTCCATCAAAATTGTACAAGATTAATTCATTTACATCACCCCTGTGTTTGAGGGAGTCCGGGGATGAGGGAACACGTGGTGGTATTGCCCATTGATTCAGCAGTATTGAACTTAAAGCGGAGTTCCGGCTTTGGGGGTCAAATTTAGATAAAAATACCCCCGGGACAGTCAGGGCTAGTACATTCCACAATGGATAGCCTCTAAACTGTCCCGGGTCGCACTTACCTGTAAGAAGAAATACTTACCTTGAAAATTTCTTCTCCAGCGCTGCCATCTCAGGTGTGGGCAGCTGAAGCCAGCGCGTCCTCTTCTGCAGCCTCGTCGGTGACGTCTGAGTCCCACAATGCATTGCACCGGCCCCGCTCGTCACTTCCGGTGCAAGGGCCGCATCCCTGCACAGCTTCTGGACATGCCCAGAAGCTGTTTAGCAGTGAATGCCAAGCCTGCACCAGAAGTGACGAGCGGGGCCGGTGCAGGGCATTGACTCCTGGGAGCGATGACGTTCAGCTCCCAGGAGTCATCGCAAACCGGAAGAGACGGCGCGGGCCGCGGCCGCCGAGGGAGGAAGTGGATGGATGGTGAGTATATTTTCTTGAATATCAAGGTAAGTGACCAAAAAAGAAAAATAGGGAGCATCCATTTCTTTTTCAGGTGGCCCTCAGCAAGCGGATGGCCCAAAATCGATTTTTTTCGATTTTGAGGCCGGAACTCCGCTTTAATTAAGAAGATCAGCAAAAATGAAGCTAGGCATGATCCACGGCAATGTTTGTTCCATGCTACAAGCGAACCAAGGAAAAAATACAGAACATCAATTATTCCATGTTTGTTACATACAGCAAAAGTTTTGATTCCGAAACATTGGAAATCAAAAAAAGTACCAACAATGAAGGATTGGCTGGGAGAGGTGGATAGCACCAGACTAATTGAGGAATTAATACATTTGCAGAATGATTCTTGGTCAAAATTCCATGGAATCTGTGGATGTTGGTTTGATTTTAACCACTTTCGGACCACCCGCCGCCTTTTTACTGCGGCAGGGTGGCTCTCCTGCGCAAACCAACGTGGACCTACATTGGTCGCGTGCGGGAAGCTAGAGGGTGAGCGCGTGCTACCAGCGGCACGCTCCCGCCCACACTCGGCAGCGGGGAAGCCGATGCACGGGTCAGGCGGCTCCGATTGCCCCGACACCCGCGATCGTTCCCTGCTGAGAGAGAAGGACGGTCGGCTGTTGTAAACACATCCGACTGTCCTTCTCTCTGGAATGATCATAGAGCCCATGTGATTCTTCTATATAGGATCACATGTCTCTATGGTCATTTCAGAAGCCACGCCCCCCCACAGTTAGAATCACTCCCCTAGGCTCACATTTAACCCCTTGATCACCCACAATGTTAATCCCTTCCCTGCCAGTGTCATTAGTACAGTAACAGTGCATATTTTTAGCACTGATTACTGTAGTAATGTCACTGGTAACCCCAAAAGTGTAAAAAATGTCAGTCAGGGGTCCGATCTGTCGCAATCCCGCAAAAAAATCGCAGATCGCCGCCATTACAAGTAAAAAAAGATTAAATATTAATTATTATTATTATTATTATTATATATATATTTAGATCTATCTATCTATCTATATCTATCTATACATACTTTTTTTAAATGTATCTATCTATATACAGTATATATATATATATATATATATATATATATATATATATATAATTTTTTTTAAATAAATGTAAATGTATAATACAATTATATATACATATATATATATATATATATATATATATATATATATATATATAGATAGATAGATAGATAGATAGATAGATATACACTTTTTTTTTAAATGTATCTATCTATATACAGTATATATATATATATATATATATATATATATATATATATATATAAATATATATATAATTTTTTTTACATAAATGTGAATGTATAATACAATTTTATATATATATATATATATATATATATATATATATATATATATATATACACACATACAGTATCTCACAAAAGTGAGTACACCCCTCACATTTTTGTAAATATTTTATTCTATCTTTTCATGTGACAACACTGAAGAAATGACACTTTGCTACAATGTAAAGTAGTGAGTGTACAGCTTGTATAACAGTGTAAATTTGCTGTCCCCTCAAAATAACTCAACACTCAGCCATTAATGTCTAAACCGCTGGCAATAAAAGTGAGTACACCCCTAAGTGACAATGTCCAAATTGGGCCCAAAGTGTCAATATTTTGTGTGGCCACCGTTATTTTCCAGCACTGCCTTAACCCTCTTGGTCATGGAGGTCACCAGAGCTTCACAGGTTGCCACTGGAGTCCTCTTCCACTCCTCCATGATGACATCACAGAGCTGGTGGATGTTAGAGACATGTTTTTTTTTTTTTTTTTTTTTTAGAAAAAGTGGAGTTACACTTTAAATTTGTGAGGATGTGCACACAATTTACACTTGCATTCTGCCATCTAGTGGTGTTTTTGTATTACTGCACAAATCTTCGTTTACATGACACTGTAGGAACAGACAAATCATTAGTGATCATATTCTGCCACCTAGTGGTATATACACATTACTGCATACAAGCAAGACAATAATAGACAAAATAATACTGTTTATATTTTGCCATCTAGTGGCATGTTGCAGACACTACATGGTGTTTCTTGTACTGTAGCGTTGAATTATGTTGGTCAGTGGTGGTCCACTTTTTTGACATAGAGAGCCTCAAGTGTGGCCCCTGACATCACCAAAGGAACACACATAATATTCAGTAAATGTAATACTACAGATAGCTGTCAGAGACTACAGACATGCAGGACATACAGGAGATGGTCAGGGACCGCAGAGATACTACAGGAGATGGTCAGAGACTGCAGACATACTACAGGAGATTATCAGAGACTGCAGACATACTACGGGAGATGGTCAGAGACTGCAGACATACTACAGGAGATGGTCAGAGACTGCAGACATACTACAGGAGATGGTCAGAGACTGCAGACATACTACAGGAGATGGTCAGAGAGTGAAGATATACTACGGTAGATGATCAGAGACTGTAAAAATGTTACAGGAGAAAGTCAGTGACTGCAGAAATGCTACAGAAGATGGTCAGAGAGTGCAGAAATGCTACAGAAAATGGTCAGAGACTGCAGCATACTACAGGAGACGGTAAGAGACTGCAGACATGCTACAGGAGATAGTCAGAGGCTGCAGACATACGACAGGAGATGGTCAGAGACTGAAGACTTACTACAGGAGATGGTAAAAGACTGCAGACATGCTACAGGAGATAGTCAGAGGCTGCAGACATACGACAGGAGATGGTCAGAGACTGAAGACTTACTACAGGAGATGGTAAAAGACTGCAGACATACTACAGGAGATGGTCAGAGACTGCAGACATACTACAGGAGATGGCCAGAGACTGCAAACATACAACAGGAGATGGTCAGTGACTGCAGACATACTACAGGAGATGGTCAGTGACTGCAGACATACTACAGGAGATAGTCAGAGACTGCAGACATAGTACAGGAGATGGTCAGAGACTGCAGACATAATACAGGAGATGGTCAGAGACTGCAGACATACTACAGGAGATAGTCAGAGACTGCAGACATACTACAGGAGATGGTCAGAGACTGCAGATCAGTGGCGTCACTAGGGGGGGGCCAGAGGGGGCCATGGCCCCACCAAAATTAGTCTGTGCCCCCCCATGTGCCCCCCCCAATTTATGTGCACAGCAACAGTCATGGATTCTCATTCTGTCTTGCGCCTGCACTGTGCACAGCGCCAGTGATTGGTGGGAAGCCAGGCAGCTGCAAGGAGAGAGAGAGCAGAGCTGTCAAAATGTAGCTCTGATGTCGGGATGGGCGGAACTGATATGCGGGACACGCCCCCTTTGTCAGACAGCCCATGCCATGCACAGACAGCAGTTAAGTTTAATGTACCTGCTGGACAGCCACCCCGGAGACCTATTCCTCTCCTCCACCCGCCGCTTTGGTGTACAGTAGACTGGTTGCTATGATTGCCAGACGCTTGGCATCTAGCAACCAGTGATGTCCCAAGGATGAAAGCAAGGCGAAGAGAGGACTCAGAATGCAGAGCAGTGGAGGATCTGCCTTGTCCTCCTCCGTGCCTATTGATTGTCTGGCTCCACCCACTTCCTCCCGACAGCACAAGAAGACCTCAGAGCAGAGAGAAAATGCAGCTTTAGGTGAGCTATCTCTCTCTCATCCGTTCTGGACTGGTATTAGTATATAATGGTGGAGGAATGTTTATGATGACATAGATTGCTGTTTTCTCCAAGCATCCAGGGTGACCTGCATGGTGACTGCAATATTGTATGGGAACTCAGCACCTTTGCATGTAGCCAACATCGTGGACAGGACAGGACATGAAGTGATAGGGAATCTCTAAAGTGAGGAAGGGTTATTTATTCTTACACTTTTTTATTTCTGTCAGTCCACATGTACACTGGACCTTTGAAAAGCTCTTCAGGATGCTGTAACTTAAAAACTAGTGAACAAACCTCTCTCCCCCCTCCCCCCCCCCCATCTCCCCCCTCATCTCCCCCCCCCCTCTCTCTCTCTCTCTCTCTCTCCTCCACCCTCTCTCTCTTTCTCCCCCCCCTGTGTATAGTTTATAGATATAGTTGGGGGGGGGGGGGAGGGAAAGTAGCACACATGGTGTAGTGATTGGGGGGTGCTTTGGGAGGAGATAGAACTTCTGCTAGTGAGGGGTAGGAGGATTGTGGTGTACCATGACCCCACTTACTATTGTTAACATGAACACACTACAGAGCACACAGTTTTATATACACACAAGGGAAAACCAACAGTGCAGCTGAACCAATAGACACTATGACATTTAAAAGGGCCGCGCATTGAAAACAACTGCTAAACTGCAAAATGACATTAGCATTGTTTGTCATATTGCAGTTATGTTCAATGTACTGTCCCTTTAGTGCCGGTTCACACTAGTGCGGCTGCAGCGATCGCATGTAATGTCGGAGCGCACTGCTCCTTCATTACATGCTATCGGCTGTGCGGTGCGAGTTTAGCCATACACTTTGTATGGCTAAACTCGCACTGCACCCGCAGCAAACACACACAGGGACCCTTTTTTGCAGCCGCATCAGGATCGGATCGCACAGTGGTTCACACTTTTGCGATCCGATCCTGTGCGAACTGTCAGATCGCACTGCGATATGCGATCAAACTGGGGGTGTCGTTAAGATTACATTGACACCCCCGGCGTATCGCATATGGCAGTGTGAACTGCCAGGGGTGCGTTTGCGATGCGGGAACAGGCTGCAAATTCGCAGCCTTCCCGCATTGCATAAGTGTGAATGTTAAAGCATCTATTGTTTCAGCCACACTGTTCATTTTCCTCTGTATGTAAATAAAGCGTCTTGCTCTGTAGCGTCTTATGGCCTGAGGATGGAGCATGCATGCTCCACAATGTGTAACCATACCCACACCCTGCTCTGTGCCCCTGGATTAATGTCACTTCCGGTTTGGTTGTTGGCTCCAGCATTCTACTACATCACACAGAGACACAGGGGTGACTGCTCAGTGGAGAGTAGGATCCTGGTACTGGGTCTCTCTCTCTCTCTCTCCTGTCTGTGTATATACTGTAGATACATCGGGGGGGGGGGGGGGGCGGTAAAAATGCCATAGTTGAGCCCTGTTTTTACCACCACCCAACCACACCCCCTTTAACTGCAGTGTCCAGGGGTGTACACATACCTCATCAGGAATTATTCACCCTGTCACACCTGCCAAGTGTGACCCATTCAAGTGAGGAGCAAGCGCTCTGCAACCTTGTGCAGCACAGCGACCAAGGGGGTAAAGGAGGTGTTTTATCACCTCTTCACCACCTGCTGTAACCCCTGGGATTCCACATGGGCATGCATTGCACACAGTTGCAGGGCGTTTGCAGAGTGGCCCCATTCACTTGAATGGGTCACACTTGGCAGGTGCTACACCTGTGTGACTGTGTGTATAATTCCTGCTGCGCGGGGGGGGGGGGGATAGGGATCAGATATGGCGTTTTATCGCCCCCCAAACTACAAATGTTATGTACACCTCTGACAAGTGGGCAGATTTGAGGGAATGGCCAGTTGGCAGGCCCTGGGGAATGTGGTGGTCAGGCCCGGGGGGGGGGGGGGGGCAGGCCTAAAGCTGTTTAAGGGGCCTCAATTTCTGATGCCTGCCCTGCTCACACAGTTTACTGTAATTACAGCAGTTTAGTTTGTGTCTATAATTACCAGCCAGGCTGAATGAGTGTTTCTTCTTCCCCAGTGCACATCTACCAGGTGCTAATATTCCCTAGTACACTGAGTGCACACTGATATCGGTATACTGAGTGCCACTCAGTGTACACATATCAATGTTATATAAGGAATAGTACTCATTGTAGTACAGATGTCAGTGTTGTAGGTACTAGCACTCAATTTACAGAGATCAGTGTTATACATAGGGAATAGCAGTTAGTGAGTGCTATTCCCTATATATAACATATATAACACTTATATCTGTACACTGAGTGCTTTTCCCATATTGACATCTGTACACTTTGGCGGGAAGAATGCTCCTTACATTGGTGGTCAGTGGGAAGAATGTCTCCTTACATTGGTGGTCAGTGAGAAGAATGTCTCCTTACATTGGTGGTCAGTGGGAAGAACGTTCCTAACATTGGTGGTCAGTGAGAAGAATGTCTCCTTACATTGGAGGTCAGTGGGAAGAACGTTCCTAACATTGGTGGTCAGTGAGAAGAATGTCCCTTACATTGGTGGTCAGTGGGAAGAATGTCTCCTTACATTGGTGGTCAGTGAGAAGAACGTTCCTAACATTGGTGGTCAGTGAGAAGAATGTCTCCTTACATTGGAGGTCAGTGAAAAGAACGTTCCTTACATTGGAGGTCAGTGAGAAGAACGTTCCTAACATTGGTGGTCAGTGAGAAGAATGTCTCCTTACATTGGTGGTCAGTGAGAAAAATGTCCCTTACATTGGTGGTCAGTGGGAAGAATGCTCCTTACATTGGTGGTCAGTGGGAAGAGCGTTCCTTACATTGGTGCTCAGTGAGAAGAATGTCTCCTTACATTGGAGGTCAGTGAGAAGAACGTTCCTTACATTGGAGGTCAGTGAGAAGAACGTTCCTTACATTGGAGGTCAGTGAAAAGAACGTTCCTTACATTGGAGGTCAGTGAGAAGAACGTTCCTTACATTGGAGGTCAGTGAGAAGAACGTTCCTTACATTGGTGGTCAGTGGGAAGAACGTTCCTTACATTGGTGGTCAGTGAGAAGAACGTTCCTTACATTGGAGGTCAGTGAGAAGAATGTCTCTTACATTGGTGGTCAGTGAGAAGAATGTCTCCTTACATTGGAGGTCAGTGAGAAGAATGTCTGTTCTCCTCTTCTCTCCTCCTGACTCCCTGTTCTCCTCTTCTCTCCTCCTGACCCCCTGTACCATGCTCCATAGCACCCCATGTCTGACCCTTGACTGAGGAGGGGCATTGGGTGGAGTATGCGCGGTACTTTTTAAATGTGGGAGGAGCTTGGGCTGGACTTTAAAATGTGTGAGGGGTTATCAAATTTACCTTCAGGCTGAAGCCCCTGGTCTTTTTCCCACCTAGCAATGTCCCGACCCGTCCCGGCGGGTGGGCGGAGGGGGCGTGCACAGCGGAGCGGCGCCGGCATGACGTCAGCATAGGGAGAGTGCGTGGCGCGCATCTGCGCAGTGTGCACCAAGCACCAGCCCGCCCCAGCCTAGCCGAAAGCGTGCGCCGCCGCGCGGGAGTGGCGTGACTGGCGTCACGTGTTGTCAGCAGTCTCAGTCTGTCGGGGATCGGGGACACTGGCGTCTGGCAGCAGAAAGCATATGCCAGCCCAGCCAGTGAGCCAGCAACTTCAGCAAGCAAGCGCCAGTATACAGAAGAGTGGTCCGAGTGGAGGACTCTGAGGAGCCGAGCCAGCCACCAGCCCAGGACACGAGGAGCAGCAGCCGCAGGCCTGGCGGCATCATAGAGGTGGCAGCCACAGCCAGTGGGAGGTGAGTCACTGGAGCAGTGAGTCCACTCACTGCCCATGCATTATACTACCCTCACACCCTGACCCAACAATTATCAATGTGGACAGTGCTTGACATGCTGAGCTGAAAGCATTTTACAGCTGAACAATGCTGTAAAATTCTGTCAGCATGTCAGCCCATATTGTCATTTTCAGGGGTGTGAGGGTGGTATGAGATGCAAATGTGCAATGGACTCACATTGAGTCCACTGCACATTTGCATGTCATACCATCCTCACACCCCTGAAAATGACAATGTGGGCTGACATGCTGACCGAATTTATTTTACAGCTGAGCTGAACTGCTCCACTAGTGCGCTCCTTGTGTGCTGGCTCGCTGTGTCTGGTTCCATTGCTGCGTACTGCTGCCTCACCTTACAGGTGACTCCGCTAATGCTGTCTGCATGCTCTGGGCCTTCAAATATATAAACATGAAATATTCGTGACTGATTCCCATTGTCAGGAATATTTCATGTTTATGTCTTTATTTGGCCAATTTTTCACAAATGTTTCAAGTTTTATGCTATTGAAGGCCATGAGTGTGTGGACAACATCAGTGGAGTCACCGGTAAGGCGAGGCAGCAGCAAGCAGCAGAGGAGCCAGACAGCCAGCACGCAAGGAGCAGGCCCGGGGACATCGGTTTTAGAGGTGCCAGGTAAGTGGAGCAGTGAGTCCACTGCACATTTCCTTTCTCGTACCATCCTCACGCCCCTGAAAATTACAATGTGGACTGACCCGCTGACAGAACTTTACAGTTGAACATGGCAAACATGTATAATACATGTCTGTAAGTTTGCTATGTCCAGCTGTAAAATGCTGTCAGTGTGTCAGTCCACATTGTCATTTAAGGTTTATGCTTTTAATATCCATTGTCAGGAATATTTCATGTTTATGCATTTGACGGCCGTTGCCAGCAATATTTCACGTTAATGTTGATACCCGTTGTGAGGTGTACTTTGTTTATGAGTTTGATGCTCATTGTCAGGAATATTTCAAGTTTGTGTTTGATTTCCATTTTGGGAATCAAACGCATAAACCTGACATATTCCTGACATTGGCCATCAAACACATAAACCTGAAATATTCTTGACCATGGGCATCAAACGCATAAACATGAAGTATTCCTGACCATTTAACTTGAATATTTCATGATTATTCATTGGATGTCCATTGTCAGTAATATTTCATGTTTATGTGTTTTGATGTCCACTGTCAGGAATATTTCAGGTTTATTTTTATAGGTCATGTTAAAGGTACTCTTCAGCTTCCTTCTCGGAAGTACGCCTAAGGACTTTTTAGCATCTAGATGAAAGTCCCTAGTCAGATTGAAACGTTGACGCTCATGTGTATTGTATTTTCAACAAATAAAACAAAGTGAATTTGTAACAAGGCCTCTGGAGTGCATTCTAAGATAGATAGATAGATAGTGTATGTATGTATATATATATATATATATATATATATATATATATATATATATATATATATATAAAAATTGCGTTTTATAGTTGGCCCCCCTACTTTTGATCCCGTCCCCCCATGTGCCCCCCCTAAATATAAAAGCTGGAGACGCCACTGCTGCAGATATACTACAGGAGAAGGTCAGAGACTGCAGACATAATACAGGAGATGGTCAGAGACTGCAGACATACTACAGGAGAAGGGCAGAGACTGCAGACATACTACAGGAGATAGTCAGAGACTGCAGACATAGTACAGGAGATAGTCAGAGACTGCAGACATAATACAGGAGATGGTCAGAGACTGCAGACATACTACAGGAGATGGTCAGAGACTGCAGACAGACTACAGGAGATGGCCAGGGACTGCAGATATGCTATTGGAGATATTGAAGATGTGGAGACTTGCTTCAGGGGCAATCATAAACTAAATGCACATTACATGAGACTTTTAGAGTTCACCGCTATTACTTTATAAATCAATGCCTCCTCATTTGTGCCCCTACAGGCTGCCTAAAAATGACCATGGGGCCTCATAAGTGCCAAAGGGCCATATGTGGCACTTAGGTCACAGGTTGGTCACCAAGGATCTAGGCGTGCCACAAATATAATTAATAAGTTCTTTGTTTTTTTCTCTTTGACTCACCCAGTTATATCTGAAAGTACACAACAAAGAGAATACCGCACCTCTGGAACGCAGGGAACTTCTTTATTGATGACAACAACAGGAATAAATACTCCTATCCATTTTACATCACAGCAAGGCAAATCAGAAACATTTTTGCACTCCAACCTCAAACTAAACTTTGCGTTCCTAAAAATGTTTTCTAGAGAGTGTTAGCTTAATGTTTATTAACACTGGATCTCTTCCTCTGTGCAACTTAATGCGTTATTAACACTGGATCTCTTTCTCTGTGCAACTTAATGCTTGTTAACACTGGATCTCTTTCTCTGTGCTGTTTAATGCTTATTAACACTGGATCTCTTTCTCTGTGCAACTTAATGCTTGTTAACACTGGATCTCTTTCTCTGTGCTGTTTAATGCTTATTAACACTGGATCTCTTTCTCTGTGCTGTTTAATGTTTATTAACACTGGATCTCTTTCTCTGTGCTGTTTAATGTTTATTAACACTGGATCTCTTTCTCTCTGCTGTTTAATGCTTATTAACACTGGATCTCTTTCTCTGTGCTGTTTAATGTTTATTAACACTGGATCTCTTCCTCTGTGCAACTTAATGCTTATTAACACTAGATCTCTTTCTCTGTGCTGTTTAAAGTTTATTAACACTGGATCTCTTCCTCTGTGCAACTTAATGCTTATTAACACTAGATCTCTATCTCTGTGCTGTTTAAGGCTTATTAACACTAGATCTCTTTCTCTGTGCTGTTTAATGCTTATTAACACTGGATCTCTTTCTCTGTGCTGTTTAATGTTTATTAACACTGGATCTCTTCCTCTGTGCAACTTAATGCTTATTAACACTGGATCTCTTCCTCTGTGCAACTTAATGCTTATTAACACTGGATCTCTTTCTCTGTGCTGTTTAATGTTTATTAAAACTGGATCTCTTCCTCTGTGCAACTTAATGCTTATTAACACTGGATCTCTTTCTCTGTACTGTTTAAAGTTTATTAACACTGGATCTCTTCCTCTGTGCAACTTAATGCTTATTAACACTGGATCTCTTTCTCTGTACTGTTTAATGTTTATTAACATTGGATCTCTTTCTCTGTGCTGTTTAAAGTTTATTAACACTGGATCTCTTCCTCTGTGCAACTTAATGCTTATTAACACTAGATCTCTTTCTCTGTGCTGTTTAAAGTTTATTAACACTGGATCTCTTTCTCTGTGCTGTTTAATGTTTATTAACCCTGGATCTCTTTCTCTGTGCTGTTTAATGTTTATTAACACTGGATCTCTTTCTCTGTGCTGTTTAATGTTTATTAACCCTGGATCTCTTTCTCTGTGCTGTTTAATGTTTATTAACACTGGATCTCTTCCTCTGTGCAACTTAATGCTTATTAACACTAGATCTCTTTCTCTGTGCTGTTTAAAGTTTATTAACACTGGATCTCTTTCTCTGTGCTGTTTAATGTTTATTAACCCTGGATCTCTTTCTCTGTGCTGTTTAATGTTTATTAACACTGGATCTCTTTCTCTGTGCTGTTTAAAGTTTATTAACACTGGATCTCTTTCTCTGTGCTGTTTAATGCTTATTAACACTGGATCTCTTTCTCTGTGCTGTTTAAAGTTTATTAACACTGGATCTCTTCCTCTGTGCAACTTAATGCTTATTAACACTAGATCTCTTTCTCTGTGCTGTTTAATGCTTATTAACACTGGATCTCTTTCTCTGTGCTGTTTAATGTTTATTAACACTGGATCTCTTTCTCTGTGCTGTTTAAAGTTTATTAACACTGGATCTCTTTCTCTGTGCTGATTAATGTTTATTAACCCTGGATCTCTTTCTCTGTGCTGTTTAAAGTTTATTAACACTGGATCTCTTTCTCTGTGCTGTTTAATGTTTATTAACACTGGATCTCTTTCTCTGTGCTGTTTAAAGTTTATTAACACTGGATCCCTTCCTCTGTGCTGTTTAATGCTTATTAACACTGGATCTCTTTCTCTGTGCTGATTAATGTTTATTAACCCTGGATCTCTTTCTCTGTGCTGTTTAAAGTTTATTAACACTGGATCTCTTTCTCTGTGCTGTTTAATGCTTATTAACACTAGATCTCTTTCTCTGTGCTGTTTAAAGTTTATTAACACTGGATCTCTTTCTCTGTGCTGTTTAATGTTTATTAACCCTGGATCTCTTTCTCTGTGCTGTTTAATGTTTATTAACACTGGATCTCTTTCTCTGTGCTGTTTAAAGTTTATTAACACTGGATCTCTTTCTCTGTGCTGTTTAATGCTTATTAACACTGGATCTCTTTCTCTGTGCTGTTTAAAGTTTATTAACACTGGATCTCTTCCTCTGTGCAACTTAATGCTTATTAACACTAGATCTCTTTCTCTGTGCTGTTTAATGCTTATTAACACTGGATCTCTTTCTCTGTGCTGTTTAATGTTTATTAACACTGGATCTCTTTCTCTGTGCTGTTTAAAGTTTATTAACACTGGATCTCTTTCTCTGTGCTGATTAATGTTTATTAACCCTGGATCTCTTTCTCTGTGCTGTTTAAAGTTTATTAACACTGGATCTCTTTCTCTGTGCTGTTTAATGTTTATTAACACTGGATCTCTTTCTCTGTGCTGTTTAAAGTTTATTAACACTGGATCCCTTCCTCTGTGCTGTTTAATGCTTATTAACACTGGATCTCTTTCTCTGTGCTGATTAATGTTTATTAACCCTGGATCTCTTTCTCTGTGCTGTTTAAAGTTTATTAACACTGGATCTCTTTCTCTGTGCTGTTTAATGCTTATTAACACTAGATCTCTTTCTCTGTGCTGTTTAATGCTTATTAACACTGGATCCCTTCCTCTGTGCTGTTTAATGCTTATTAACACTGGATCTCTTTATCTGTGCTGTTTAAAGTTTATTAACACTGGATCTCTTCCTCTGTGCAACTTAATGCTTATATTAACACCGGATCTTTTTCTCTGTGCAGCTTAAAGAAAGACTTCTGTGTGCAGCAGCCTCCCCAGCACCCCCTATATCTTACCTGAGCCCCATCTCTATCCAGCGAAGTCCACAAGTCCCTCGGCCGTCCGGGGACTCTCCCTCCTGATTGGCTGAGACACAGCAGTGGCCCCATTGTCTCACACGGCTGTCAATCAAAGTCAGTTAGCCAATCAGGAGAGAGAGAGGGGGCAGGGTCGAACAGCAGCTCTGTGTCTGAAGGAACACACGGAGCAGCAGCTCAGCTCGGGTGCCTCCATAGCAAGCTGCTTGCTGTGGGGGCACTCAACAAGAGGGAGGAGCCAGGAGCAGCCAAGAGGGAACCAAGAAGAGGAGGATCTTGGCTGCCCTGTGCAAAACCACTTTACAGGGCATCTAAGTATAACATGTTTGTTATTTAAAAAAAAAAAAAAACAAGACTTTACAATCACTTTAATGTTTATTAACACTGGATCTCTTTCTCTGTGCAGCTTAATGCTTATTAACGCTGTATGTCTTTTTATGTGCAGTTTAATGCTTATTAACACTGGATCTCTTTCTCTGTGATGCTTAATGCTGTTTAACGCTATATCTCTTTCTCTGTGTGGCTTAATGTCTATTAACACTGGATCTCTCCCTCTGTGCAGCTTAATGCTTATTCACACTGGATCTCTGTCTCTGTGCGGCCTAATGCCTATTAACACTGGATCTCTTTCTCTGTGCGGCCTAATGCCTATTAACACTGGATCTCTTTCTCTGTGCGGCCTAATGCTTATTAACACTGGATCTCTTTCTCTGTGCAGCCTAATGAGTTATTAACACTGGATCGCTCCCTCTGGGCAGCTTAATGCTTATTAACAAAGGATCTCTGTCTCTGTGCAGCTTAATGCTGTTTAACATTGGATCTCTTTCTATGTGCAGTTTAATGCTTATTAACATTGGATCTCTTTCTCTGTGCGGCCGAATGCTTAGTAACACTGGATCTCTGTCTCTGTGCGGCCTAATGCTTATTAACACTGGATCTCTGTCTCTGTGCTGCTTAATGCTTATTAACATTGGATCTCTTTCTCTGTGCTGCTTAATGCTTATTAACACTGGATCTCTGTCTCTGTGCGGCCTAATGCTTATTAACACTAGATCTCTCCCTCTGGGCAGCTTAATGCTTATTAACACTGGATCTCTGTCTCTGTGCTGCTTAATGCTTATTAACACTGGATCTCTGTCTCTGTGCAGCTTAATGCTGTTTAACATTGGATCTCTTTCTATGTGCAGTTTAATGCTTATTACATTGGATCTCTTTCCTTGTGCAGCCTAATGCTTATTAACACTGTATCTCTGTCTCTGTGAAGTGTAATGCTTATTAAAAGAGCAGTTTGGGATTTAAAAAAAATCATACTTACCTTGGTGGATGCAGCATTGGTCCGATGCTGCATCTGTCCCCCACCGGTTCTAAGACTGAGAACCGAGCGATCAAAGACCACTGATCACTCGGTTCTCAATGCTGGTGACTGTTAGTCACCAGGTCTCGGCTCTTCTCTCCCCCCCCCCCCCACTCTGTGCGCTTACTGAAGCGCTGGTCTTTGGAGGGGGCTGGGGCGGGGGTCTCTGGCTCAGGCTTTCAGTGGCTCGCTGAGAGGCTAAGCCAGGTGTGACTCCAGGCTCCTGGGTGGATCCTGACCATATGGTCATGATCTTCTGCACCGGCTCTGTGACATCAGCCGCATGAAATCGGGTCACAGGAGAAGTACAGCCAAACGAGCTTTTACTGCACTACCCTTTTAACACTGTATCGCTTTCCCAGTGCAGTTTAATGCTTATTAACATTGTATCTCTTTCTCTGTGCAGCTTAATGCTTATTAAGTCTAGGTTTATATCTATGTGGCTGCGCTTGATGTGTTTTTCAGGCACGTTTTGCAGTGCGTTTTTCATTTTTAAACCCTAATTTTTTTATGCGTTTTTGCATACAGTTTTCATGCATTTTGCATTTTACATTTTTTTTCCCCTCTTAAAACACACTGTATATAGCTGGATGCTAAGGAGCCGGTCAGGAAGTCGGCCCTAACAACCGATGAGTCATCAGCTGTCAGCGGGGTTCCCCACTGACAGCTGAATGTAAAAAAAAACAGTTGCCAGCAAAAAAAAAAAAAGTTGTGAAAAAAAACAACGTGGCCAAACCCCCCCCAGGTCAAGGGCCTGGTATGGATTTGGAGGAGACAGCCCCACACCAAAGTTGTCCAAAAAAATGGCGTGGGGTCCCCCACAAAATCCATACCAGACCCTTTCCTGAGCATGCAGCCCAGTAGGTCAGGAAAGGGAGGGGACGAGCGAGTGCCCCCCACTCCTGAACCATACCAGGCTGCATGCCCTCAACATAGTGCCCCCCACTCCTGAACCATACCAGGCTGCATGCCCTCAACATAGTGCTCCCCACTCCTGAACCATACCAGGCTGCATGCCCTCAACATAGTGCCCCCCACTCCTGAACCATACCAGGCTGCATGCCCTCAACATAGTGCCCCCCACTCCTGAACCATACCAGGCTGCATGCCCTCAACATAGTGCCCCCCACTCCTGAATCATACCAGGCTGCATGCCCTCAACATAGTGCTCCCCACTCCTGAACCATACCAGGCTGCATGCCCTCAACATAGTGCCCCCCACTCCTGAATCATACCAGGCTGCATGCCCTCAACATAGTGCTCCCCACTCCTGAACCATACCAGGCTGCATGCCCTCAACATAGTGCCTCCCACTCCTGAACCATACCAGGCTGCAGGCCCTCAACATAGTGCCCCCCCCCCACTCCTGAACCATACCAGGCTGCATGCCCTCAACATAGTGCCCCCCACTCCAGAACCATACCAGGCTGCATGCCCTCAACATAGTGCCCCCAACTCCTGAACCATACCAGTCTGCATGGCCTCAACATAGTGCCCCCACTCCTAAACCATACCAGGCTGCATGCCCTCAACATAGTGCTCCCCACTCCTGAACCATACCAGGCTGCATGCCCTCAACATAGTGCCCCCCACTCCTGAACCATACCAGGCTGCATTCCCTCAACATAGTGCCCCCCACTCCTGAACCATACCAGGCTGCATGCCCTCAACATAGTGCCCCCCACTCCTAAACCATACCAGGCTGCATGCCCTCAACATAGTGCTCCCCACTCCTGAACCATACCAGGCTGCATGCCCTCAACATAGTGCTCCCCACTCCTGAACCATACCAGGCTGCATGCCCTCAACATAGTGCCCCCCACTCCTGAACCATACCAGGCTGCATGCCCTCAACATAGTGCCCCCCACTCCTGAACCATACCACGCTGCATGCCCTCAACATAGTGCCCCCCACTCCTGAACCATACCACGCTGCATGCCCTCAACATAGTGCCCCCAACTCCTGAACCATGCCAGGCTGCATGCCCTCAACATAGTGCCCCCCACTCCTGAACCATACCAGGCTGCATGCCCTCAACATAGTGCCCCCCACTCCTGAACCATACCATGCTGCATGCCCTCAAAGCACAGTGTCCCCATGTTGATGGGGACAAGGGCCCCTTCCTACTGACAACCCTGGGCGGTGGTTGTGGGGGTCTGTGGGCAGGGGGCTTATTGGAATCTGGAAGCCGCCTTTAACAAGGAGACCCCAGATCCCAGCCTCCCCTCGTTGAATAAGTATGGGGTACATAGTACAGTACCTCTACCTTTGGTGTGGGGTTGTCTCCTCCAAATCCATACCAGACCCAAAGGGCCTGGTATGGACCTCAGGGGGGTGTCATTTTTTCACAATTTTTTTTTTTTTTTTTTTTGCCGGCATCTTTTTTTTACATTCAGCTGTCAGTGAGGAACCCCACTGACAGCTGATGACTCATCGGTTGTTAAGGACGTGGCGGCGAGATTCCTGGCCTGCTCCTTAGCAACCAGCTATATAAACTGTAAAAAAGAGAAAAATAAATACCGCAAAACACATCAAAAATCGCATTACAAACACAATACTTGTCATTTGCTAATAACGTTACACGGTAAGCGTCTCATTTTGGGGGGAAAAAAAATTAAAAATACATTTTGCGATGGCCGGGAATCGAACCCGGGTCAACTGCTTGGAAGGCAGCTATGCTCACCACTATACCACCATCGCTCACAGAATCCTGCTGCTCTCCGCAGCGAGTCAATACAGCCCACCCCCTATGTCTGCCGCTGCGCTGCAACCTGATCCATCGACCCATCAGAATATATAATACAGAGATGTAGAGGAGTCGTCATACACATCCCGGGATCTCAGCATAAACCTTCGTAGGGAATGTAACGTGGCCAACGCCAAACGATCCCTCCGGGGCTTCTGAGACATTCCTCATGATGATGCTACGGAACAGATGTGTCGGCTGTAATACCTCCTGGCCAGCTGATGATTTCCCGCACATCTCCCCACAAGCGCTCCCTACCTAACTGCAAATGGATGAGAGCCTGGCAAATCCGTAACAATATATTCAGAATATTCTTTGTTGAATCTCTGTATAACAGGGGAAAATGTGCAAAGCCCAAAGAAACCCCCAACACAGGATCTGATTGGCTCCTTGTGCTGCTTCCATCGGGTGACAAGAGAGTGTTATATTGGTGTCTCTTGGATAAGGATGGTAAGAACCAGTGGCGGCCCATACATTAGGGGCGAAGGGTCACCGCCCCCCCTAATCCATGCGCCCGGCCTCTAATCTACATGCAAAATGCAGAACTCATGGATTACAATGGTTTTTATTTTTTTTTAACCACTTTACCACTGGGGGATTTTGCGGTCTTACGTCTGGGCCACTTTTTGCGATTCGGCACTGTGCGACTTTAACTGACAATTGCGCGGTCATGCAACGCCGTACCCAAACGAAATTTATGTCCTTTTTTTCCCACAAACAGAGCTTTCTTTTGTTGGTATTTGATCACCTGTGCAATTTTTACTTTTTGCGCTATAAACAAAAAAAGAGCGCCAATTTTGCAAAAATAACAATATTTTTCACATTTTTTTAAATGAAATTCCCCAAAAAAAAAATGTAAAAATCTAAATTTTTTAACATTTTTGGCCAATTTGTTTTATGCTACCTATGTTTGGTTAAAAAAAAATCGCAAAGAGCATATTTTGATTGGTTTGCGCAAAAGTTATTGCGTTTACTAACTAAGGGAAAGATTTCTGTCGTTTTTGGTGTTTTTTTTTAACGAGTAATGGCGGCGATCTGCTATTTTTTTGCGGTACTGCGACATTGTGGCGGACAGATCGGACCCTTGACTGACATTTTTGACACTTTTGGGGTTACCAGTGACATTTCTACAGAAATCGGTGCTATACATATGCACTGTTACTGTAAAATGACACTGGCAGTGAAGGCGTTAACTTTTTTGAGAGGGAGGGGTTATGTGTGTCCCTAGGGGCGTGATTCTAACTGTGATTGGCTGTGGCTTGAGGTGTAGGAACAGTGATCAACGGTCCTACATAGTAGAACCGTATGATCACTATTCCTACACAGGGGAGAATGACAGGCGGCTTGTTTACATCAGCCGCCTGCCTTTCTCCCGCACCACCAACGATCGCAGAGTGACCGGCAGACATCGGGTCCGCCAGTCACACGTGCGGGGGGGTCCGTGACCACGCGGGAGCGCACCTCCGGGGGCACGCGCTCGCTCCCTAGACCCTCACAGGCTAGCGACGTAGTACTACGTAGTTCTGCCTGTGAGGGGCTGACTGCCGACGTAAATAGTCGCGTGGCAGTCGGCAAGTGGTTAAGAAGCACATAATTAGAGCCGGAGGCCCCCCCCCCAAGAAAATTGAGCACCAGCCTCCACTATGATCATAAAACTTTGGTGTCCATTCAGAATAAAGTTAAAAATATGGATAGGAAGGAATTGTTAGCCGAAAAGCCCAAAAAGACAAATAATGGAGGAGAAATGGCTATCCTTACTCATTTTAATCCTGATTATAAGACATACGAATGTAATATTCGTAGACGTTGGCCAATTTTGCTGAGAGACAAAACCCTTAGTAGTGTTCTGCCACAGGTACAGGTGGGAGCAATCGTATTGTTCATTTTTTTTATTATGAATATGTTTGGAATGATTATTGTCATTGGCAACATCCTATGAGGAAGCCAATTTTGACGAAACGCGTCGGTACCACGCCACTTGCCATCTAACTTCATTCCTATTGTCTGTGCTGTTTTCATGCACGTCTGTAAGTGTATACTGCATGTACCCCTTTTTTAATAAATTTTTTGCTTCGTGGGACCGCAAGAACGCGCCAATTCCCCACAGGGGAAGCCAATCAACAGGCCCTGCGGCCGCAGGGATCCCTCCCCATGGAGGCAGAACAGCAGTGTGCCATTGTAAACACGGCAGACCTCTGTTCTGTCAGTTATGAACACAGGGATCCTATGTTTTCTCTGTGTTCATCCCTTGAGCCCATCCCCCACACAGTTAGAAAGCACCCCTAAAGATACATTTAACCCTTTGATCGCCCCTGGTATTAACCCCTTCCCTGCCAGTATTATTAGTACAGTGACAATGCATTTTTTAGCATTGATTACTGAAGTAACGTCACTGATCCCCCCAAAAGTGTCAAAAATGTAAATTAGGTGTCCGATCTGTCCGCCGCAATGTCACAGTCCTGCTAAAAACCACAGATCACTGCCATTACTAGTAAAAATAAAAAAATAAAATATTGGGATTTTTTTTTTTTTTTTTTAGCAAAAATATGTAGCAGAATACAAATTGGCCTAAAATGATGAAAAAATATGATTTTTACATTTTTTTTTTTTTTTGAGAATGTCATATAGCAGAATGTGAAAAATATTGTTTTTTTTTTTTCAGGAATTTTCGCTCTTTTTTTGTTTACAGCGCAAAAAATTAAAATCGCACAGGTGATCAAATACCACCAAAAGAAAGCTCTATTTGTGGGAAAAAAAGGACATCAATTTTATTTGGGTACAGCGTCGCACGACCGCGCAATTATCAGTTAAAATAACGCAGCGCCGAATCGCAAAATATGGCCTGGTCATTAAGGGGGGGGGGAATCCTTTCCGGTCCAGAAGTGGTGAAAACGTCCTATTTATTATTCCATATTATTTATTTAAAGTACTTAATATTTATTCTTAAAATGTATAATTTATATTATTTATTTAATAATTATTTATTTATATATATTAATTTTATATATATTTATATTAATACATATGTATATATATATATATCTATATTTTTCTATATTTTATATATATATATATATATATATATATATATATATATATATATATATATATATATTATATTTATATTTATATATATATATATATATATATATTATATATACATAAATTTATATATATAAATAAATAATAATAATAAATAATATTAAACATTCTTATTAAAATGTATAATTTATATAATAATTATTTATTTATATATTTTTATATATTAAATAATATATATATATATATAATATATATATATATATATATATATATATATATATATATATATATATATATATATAAATAAATATATAATAATAAAAATAAATATTATATATATATATATATGTATATATATATACATAAATTTATTTAAATAAATAATAAATAATATTAAACATTCTTATAATTTTAAAATTTTAATTTATATAAATTTATATAATAATTGTTTATTTATATATATATATATATATATATATATATATATATATATATATAAATATAAAAATATAATAATAAAAATAAATATTTTATATATATATATATATATATATATGTATATATATTTTATATATATATATATATATATATATATATATATATATATATACATAAATTTATTTAAATAAATAATAAATAATATTAAACATTCTTAAAAATTTTAATTTATATAATAATTATTTATATATATATATATATATATATTAATTTTATATATATATATATATAGATATATATATATATATATATATATCTGTATCTATATATATAAAATTAATATACATAAATAAATAAAATAAATTATAAATTTTAAGAATAAATATTAAGTACTTTAAATATATATACATAATTTTTTTTACACAATTTCCCCTATTCCCCTCCCCCACTCCCCAGCGGCCATCTTTAATCTCCAGGTCAGTGCGCTGTGGCTCTCGGGCGTCACGTGATGCTGACCCACTGCCCTCACCCTGTCCGTCCCCGGCTGTTGTGAAGATAGGAGGGAGTGGGCGTGGCTGAGAGGCGCGACTAAAGATAAGAGGGTGTGTGTAAGGAATACCGATAAAGGATCGCGGGCGTGGTTTAGGCGCTTTGAGGGGGCGTGACTAAGCGAAGGTATGACACGACATGAATAAAAGTTAAGAGGTGTGGGCGCGGCTTCAGTGGATACTGGCTAAGCAAGAAAAGAGAAGAGGGTGTTAAGCGAAGGGAGGGCGGATAAGGAATGTAGGCGTGGTTTACAAAGGGCGCAACGAAGCGAAGGTAATGTTACGACAAGAGATCAGATAGGGATGAGGGCGTGGTTTCTGTGGCTGAGGGGCGCGACTAAGGCAACAAGGTGCAAAAAAAGACAGTAAGTAGTGTAGGCGTGATTCTATGGTTCAGGGGCGTGACTAAGCAAAATCGACCTGAAGACCTATAAGAAATGTAGGCGTGATTTATGTGGCTGAGGGGCGCGACTAGAGCAAAGAGGGTGTAAGCGACGTGAAGATAGATAAGGGATGTAGGCGTGGTTTCGGTGGCTGAGGGTGTAAACGAGGCGCGAATGTAGCTATGGTGTGAGCGTGTCATAGTTGGCTGATGGGCGTAACTAAAGCTTAAGGGCGTGACAAAGACAGAGAGGAAGTAGGGGCGTGACTCAAGGGCGCGGCTAAGAGAGCAGAGTGTAATGTACATGGGAAGCGTAGGCGTGGCTGAGGCGGCTTAGGGGCGTGTCCGTGCTTCCAGAGAGTTCGGAGAGAAATTAAAGGTACAGGCGGGCGGTGAGCGAAGTGACGTTCGTGTGCAGAGGGGACATCGCCGGGGGGACCGAGACACGATCGGATCGGGCGACAGGTGAGTGGGGGAGGCTTGCATGATCCTCCATACACTGTGCAATCATTATATGATATCATTATAGGATATGGAGGATTGCAGGGAGATTTGTGCAAGGAAAGTTCTGGAATCCAATGCAGGAGGTGCAGCTGCTGGGAACTCACCGATATCTGATCAATACCAGCTGCACCTCCTGCTTTATAATACAATGTATACTTACACCGGATACAATGTATACACTGATCAATACGGACCGCACGCCGATCATAACCGACCGATCAATACTGACCGCACGCCGACCAATACGGACCGCATGCTGATCAATACCAGCTGCACCTCCTGCTTTAATACAATGTATACTTCCATCGGATACATGGATACAATGTATACTACACTGATCAATACCGTGAACATGCTGATCAATACCGACCGCACACCGATCATAACCGACCGCACACCGATCATAACCCACCGATCATAACCGACTGATCAATACTGATAAATCAATACCGATCGAATGCAGATCAATACCAGCTGCACCTCCTGCTTTATAATACAATATATACTTACACTGATTGTAACCGACCGCACGCTGATCAATACTGCCCGCACGCTGATCAATACCGTGAACATGCTGATCAATACCGACCGCACATTGGTTATAACCGACCGCACACCGATCACAACCGACCGATCCATACCGACCGCACGCCAATCATAACCGACTGATCAATACTGACCAATCAATACCGATCGAATGCAGATCAATACCAGCTGCACCTCCTGCTTTATAATACAATATATACTTACACCGGATACATGGATACAATGTATACTACACTGATCGTAACCGACTGCACGCTGATCAATACCATCAACATGCTCATCAATACGAACCGCACATTGGTT
Organism: Pelophylax lessonae; assembly: GCF_965119305.1. Taxonomy (NCBI): domain Eukaryota; kingdom Metazoa; phylum Chordata; class Amphibia; order Anura; family Ranidae; genus Pelophylax; species Pelophylax lessonae. The sequence continues at coordinate 17,015,539 of NC_138780.1, forward strand.
ATAACCGACCACACGCCGATCATAACCGACCGATCAATACTGAGCACATGCCGATCAAAACTGACCCAACGCTGATCGTAACCGATCATAACCGACTGCACGCCAATCAATACCGTGCGCATGCTGATCAACGCCGTCAACATGCTGATCAATACGCACCGTACATTGGTCATAACCGACCGCACGCCGATCATAACCGACCACACGCCAATCAATACTGAGCGCATGCTGATCATTACGGACCGCACGTTGGTTCTAACTGACCGCACGCCGATCATAACCGACCGATCAATACTGACCGCATGGTGATCAATACCGTCAACAGGCTGATCAATATTAGGGACCGCACATTGGTTATAACCGACTGCATGCCGATCAATATGGACCGCACGCTGATCAGTACCATCAACGTGCTGATCAATACGGACCATAGACTGATCAGCATGCACAGTACACCTTATACCCTAATCAATACTTCTACACAGGCTATAGTGATCAATACTCTCCATACACAGGATATGATGATGGATACAATGTATCTCTTCCTCTCCCCATACACAGGAGGATACAATGATTGCACAATCTGTACACAGGATACAATGTATGCAGCAATCCTCCCATACACAGGATACCATGATGTAGATACAATGTATGCAGTAATACATACACAGGATACAATAATGGATACAATGTATCTCTTCTAGTAGTCATACATTGGTAGATTTTGGTTGGTCCTTTCCATGATTGGTTGGTCCGTTCCATGATCTCATCGGGTGAAGAAGCCGCTTCAATAAATCTGAGCTTTATATTCTGCTGATGAAGCTAAAATGTACCGACAGATCAGAATCCCGCAGTGTGTGGTCAGCCTGTGGGTACAAAGGAGCGACCAGTCTGGATTGGGGATTGTTTTATGTATGAAAAGCTTCCACCGCGGTTCGGGAAGTGATTGATCCTCATTTTGTCTAATATGGTCATTTCCTCTGATCGTCAGCACCACCTAGTGGCCGTAATGCAGTATTTTCCTTGTTTTGTCTAATATGATAATTTCCTCTGATTGTCAGCACTGCCTATTGGCTGTAATGCAATATTTTTTTATTTTTATTTTGTCTAATAAGCAAATTTCCTCTAATTGTCAACGCCACCTAATGGCCATAAGGCAGTATTTTCCTTATTTTGTCTAATATGGTAATTTCCCATGGTCGTCAGCGCCATCTAGTGGCCATAAGGCAGTATTTTTCCCTATTTTGTCCAATATGACCATTTCTTCTGATCATCATCACCACCTAGTGGTCGTAATGCAGCATTTTCTTTATTTTGTCTAACATAATTCCCTACGTTCGGCAGCGCCACCTAGTGGCCGTAATGCATTATGTTCTTTATTTTGTCTAATATGGTAATTTTCTACGATCGCCAGCGCCACCTATTGGCCATAAGGCAGTATTTTCCCCATGTTGTCCAATATGACCATTTTTTTTTTTCTCTGATCATCATCTCCACCTAGTGGTCGTAATGCAGTATTTTCCTTATTTTGTCTAATATGGTAATTTCCCATTAATATGGTAATTTCCCATTAATATGGTAATTTCCCATGGTTGTTAGCACCATCTAGTGGCCATAAGGCAGTATTTTTCCCTATTTTGTCCAATATGACCATTTCTTCTGATCATCATCCCCACCTAGTGGTCGTAATGCAGCATTTTCTTTATTTTATCTAACATCATTTCCTACGATCGTCAGCGCCACCTAGTGGTCGTAATGCAGCATTTTCTTTATTTTGTCTAACATCATTTTCTACATTCGCCAGCGCCACCTAATGGCCATAAGGCAGTATTTTCCCTATGTTGTCCAATATGACCATTTTTCCTCTGATCATCATCACCACCTAGTGGTCGTAATGCAGTATTTTCCTTATTTTGTCTAATATGGTAATTTCCCATGGTCGTCAGCGCCACCTAGTGGCCGTAATGCAGTATTTTCTCTATTTTGTCCAATATGACCATTTCCTCTGATCATCATCACCACCTAGTGGTCGTAATGCAGTATTTTCTTTATTTTGTCTAACGTAATTTCCTACGATCGTCAGCACCACCTATTGGCCGTAATGCATTATGTTCTTTATTTTGTCTAATATGGTAATTTTCTATGATCACCAGCGCCACCTAATGGCCATAAGGCAGTATTTTCCTTATGTTGTCCAATATGACCATTTTTCCTCTGTTCATCATCACCACCTAGTGGTCGTAATGCAGTATTTTCCTTATTTTGTCTAATATGGTAATTTCCCATTGTTGTTAGCGCCGTCTAGTGGCCGTAATGCAGTATTATCCCTATTTTGTCCAATATGACCATTTCCTCTGATCATCATCACCACCTAATGGTCGTAATGCAGCATTTTCTTTATTTTGTCTAACATGATGATTTCCTATGATCGTCAGCGCCACCTAGTGGCCGTAATGCATTATGTTCTTTCTTTTGTCTAATATGGCAATTTTCTCAATCATCAGCGCCATCTAGCGGCTGTAATGCAATATTTGCCTTTTTATTTTATGTCTTTTGGGTATAATTGTCATTCCTCCAGTACAGATTTGGTTTTATGTAAGTGGGGGGATTGACCTGCTCTCTCGCACTTAGATGGATTGTACTGTGTGTGTAAGAATGGCAGTCATGAAGGGGTTAATGACAGCTGCACGCAGCAGAATCGTCGATGGGCGGGGACAGGCGCTCTCTCTGGGCGCCGTTGCAGGAAAAAAAAGTTTTTAAAAAGTTGTTTGTATTTGTGAGTGTGGGCGGAGAGTGACCCCCCCTGGTGGACAAGGACTGCGCTGCATGTTGTCACTGGTGGGAACTTTCTAGAAAGAATTCGAGGAACTTAACCCTGACTGTCCCAGCTCCGGGCAGTCATAAAAAAAGCAAATTCTTCGTTCCAGCCAATAGGGCGAGTCCTAAAAATAAAAATCAATCCAGCTAATGAGTCCATCTTTTTGCAACAATGTCCTAAAATAAAAAATTTGCTTTAATTTAAATGTTTGCATTGAAGTCTGCAGAGCATTGCAACCGTGATCAGGGCATCCCAAGTGCAATTCCTCCAGCTGTCTCTAAGGACTACAGAACCCCTCCCCCTATATGGTATGGGGAAGAGCAGAGGTGGAGGTGTTCTATAGTCCTGTTACCAGGGTGACAACACTATTCTTTATTACATACAAGTCAGGGGACAGAGGCTAGGGATAGAGCTCGTAGGTGGGGGGGGGGGGGCAGAGGCAAGGGACGGAGCTGGTAGGGGGGCAGAGCCGAGGGTCGTAGCCGGTAGGCGGCAGAGGCGAGGGTCGTAGGCGGCAGAGGCGAGGGTCGTAGGCGGCAGAGGCGAGGGTCGTAGGCGGCAGAGGCGAGGGTCGTAGCCGGTAGGCGGCAGAGGCAAGAGATGAAGCCAGTAGGCGGCAGAGGTGAGGATTGTAGCCGGTAGGCGGCAGAGGTCATAGCCAGTAGGCGGCAGAGGCGAGGGTCGTAGCTGGCAGAGGCGAGGGTCGTAGCTGGTAGGGGGCAGAGGCGAGGGTCGTAGCCGGTAGGCGGCAGAGGCGAGGGTCGTAGGCGGCAGAGGCGAGGGTCGTAGGCGGCAGAGGCGAGGGTCGTAGCCGGTAGGCGGCAGAGGTGAGGATCGTAGCCGGTAGGGGGTAGAGGCGAGGGTCGTAGCTGGCAGAGGCAAGGGTTGTAGGCGGCAGAGGCAAGAGACGAAGCCAGTAGGCGGCAGAGGCGAGGGTCGTAGCCGGTAGGCGGCAGAGGCGAGGGTCGTAGCCGGTAGGCGGCAGAGGCGAGGGTCGTAGCCGGTAGGCGGCAGAGGCGAGGGTTGTAGCCGGTAGGGGGTAGAGGCGAGGGTCGTAGCCGGAAGAGGCGAGGGTCGTAGCCGGTAGCCGGAAGAGACGAGGGTCGTAGGGGGCAGAGGCAAGAGACGAAGCCAGTAGGCGGCAGAGGCGAAGGTCGTAGCCGGTAGGGGGTAGAGGCGAGGGTCGTAGCCGGTAGCCGGAAGAGGCGAGGGTCGTAGGGGGCAGAGGCGAAGGACGGAGCCGGTAGGGGGCAGAGGCGAAGGACGGAGCCGGTAGGGGGCAGAGGCGAAGGACGGAGCCGGTAGGGGGCAGAGGCGAAGGACGGAGCCGGTAGGAGGCAGAGGCGAGGGTCGTAGGCGGCAGAGGCGAGGGTCGTAGGCGGCCGAGGCGAGGGACGGAGTTTCTCATAATGTGCATTCGAAGCTGCAGCAAGTCAAAGCACGCCTCATTCCCTAGCTGGAGGTCATCTAACATCATCTAGCCATTTTCTCCCCAGCCTCCTTGCCCCACCCCTTTCTTTCATGGGATTTCAGTTCTTTCAATAATTCATAAAGGCTCAGCATACTATGTGGGTGTTCACAAGGCCTGCTTAGGAACATGCACTCGTCTAGACTGGCACCCACCCATCAAGGCGTTTTTAATATTTGTGAGTGCAGGAGGAGGCTAATTCCAAAGCCTGTCCCTTGCCAGCATGCTGCACAGGGGGGCCCTTGCTCTGTGTGTGGAAACAGTGGACTCTCTGCAGAGATCTTCTGCAGAGTCGGATCTCCCCAATCAGCAGAGAGCATGGGCTTTTCTGACTGCAGTAGTCCAAACCCATTGGGGGGGGCGCATGCCAGACCTCTGCAGAGAGGCCACTGCTTCCACTCAGAGAAATGGTCCTTTTTTTGCAACAAGTTGGCAGTGGACAGGCTTTCTACTCAAGTTGTGGCTGCTTTTTAAATAAATTGGAGATGTGAAGACCTTCCTAAGCCTTCTTTCAGATCACTCATTGCAGAACATGACCGGTACACTTTATATAATTTATTATTTTCTTTTTGCAGCACAAGCAGGCCGTGTCGCATTGCCTTGGGGACGTATACTAATATACTAAATGTCTTCAGTTACACTTCACCCCCGAGATGTTCCTAACATGTTACTGCTAAAATAATTGCAATCACGCTGGAACATGTATGGAGCAGACGCTCGCTTTTCAGAATCCTAGCATAAAGATAAAGGAAACCGAAGTCAGGGTTCTCACTATGAAACATTACCCATGGTGGACCAATGGGGAGAGGCGGGAGGTGACAGGGGGCGGGTCAGAGCTCTGATTGCATTATCTGTGATGTCATCAGTCTCTAGTGAATGGATAGGCTGCATTCTCAGTGATGTCATCACTCTCTAGTGAATGGATAGGCTGCATTCTCAGTGATGTCATCGCTCTCTAGTGAATGAATAGTTTGCATTCTCAGTGATGTCATCACTCTCTAGTGAATGGATAGGCTGCATTCTCAGTGATGTCATCGCTCTCTAGTGAATGGATAGGCTGCATTCTCAGTGATGTCATCGCTCTCTAGTGAATGGATAGGCTGCATTCTCAGTGATGTCATCGCTCTCTAGTGAATGGATAGGCTGCATTCTCAGTGATGTCATCACTCTCTAGTGAATGGATAGGCTGCATTCTCAGTGATGTCACCGGGCTCTAGTGAATTAATAGGCTACATCCTCAGTGATGTCATCGCTCTCTAGTGAATGGATAGGCTGCATTCTCAGTGATGTCATCGCTCTCTAGTGAATGGATAGATTGCATTCTCAGTGATGTCATCGCTCTCTAGTGAATGGATAGGTTGCATCCTCAGTGATGTCATCGCTCTCTAGTGATTGGATAGGCTGCATTCTCAGTGATGTCATCGCTCTCTAGTGAATTAATAGGCTACATCCTCAGTGATGTCATCGCTCTCTAGTAAATGGATAGGTTGCATTCTCAGTGATGTCACCGGTAATTATATAGGCTTCACATGATTTAAGGAAATGGCTTAACAGTTCTTTTCAGCAACAATATATTTTTTTGTGTGCAGAAAATGGTCAGGGAAACGGCATATTATGACATCTTGGGTGTGTCGCCGAGGGCCTCCCATGATGAGATAAAGCGGGCGTTCAGACGACTGGCTCTAAAGTACCACCCCGACAAGAACCCCAACGCAGGTGAAAAGGTAAGTCTACTGCTTTCAAAATCATACTAAATATAAATTTCCCCTATAAAGAAGACCTCATATACCTAACCATCTTTCCACCCAAGCCACTGATCATGGCTCTCTTCCAGAACTTTGGTGTCAGAGAATTGGGTTCGTCCAGGGGTTGGGTTCCTGGTCCCTCAAAGAGCTCTGTGGCTCTTTCCACCAGTCCCTAGATTACTACAGGGCTCCTTGTGGGACCAGGAACCTAACTCCTGGAAATGCTGGATGAACCCAGTTCTCTGGCACCGTAGTCATTGAAGAGAGCCATCATTGTCCATTTGGGTGATGGGACAGGTCAGAAGTACCGCAAACAAAAACTTATAATTTTTCTTTTTTTCTCTCAAATTGTCTGTCCAGGACAGCACAGGGAGACAGGCTCCACCTCCAAAAACAAAGGTCAAATTCATTAAAGGGGGCTTCTGGCACATCACTTCCGGTTCCAGGTCCCGCAAGGGGCGAGGACGCCGGGACCCTGGTCGTTTTTATCTAAATGCCAGCTGCAGGAAGCTGGCGGTCCTGTCATCCCATATTTAGACGACCCTTTTTTTTTTTTTTTTTTGAGCAGCCCCAGGTCTTAGAACCTCTAGTCAGCAGGTTCTTTAAGGAGTTAGCCCAGGGGTGGGCAAACTTTTTGACTCGAGGGCCGCAATGGGTTCATATATTGGACCCGGGGCCGGACCAAGAGTAGATGGACGGTGTGTATGTGTGCCCCCTTTCAATGCAGATATGCCAGGGGGCCCCCTTTCAATGCAGATATGCCAGGGGGCCCCCTTTCAATGCAGATATGCCAGGGGGCCCCCTTTCAATGCAGATATACCAGCGTGTCCCCTTTCAATGCTGATATGCCAGCGTGTCCCCTTTCAATGCTGATATGCCAGCGTGTCCCCTTTCAATGCTGATATGCCAGCGTGCCCCCTTTCAATGCTGATATGCCAGGGCCCCCCCGCCCCCTTTCAATGCAGATATTCCAGCGTGCCCCCTTTCAATGCAGATATGCCCGGGCCCCCCCACGAGACCAGTGCACTTACCTCAGGCAGCGCTTCTCTTCAGTCCCCTGACGTCTCCTCAAGTCCTCAGTCCTCCCGCCTCCTCCTCGGCCAATGGCATGGGGTTTGCCTTTCGGCCAATCAGGAAGCGGGAGGACCCGCTTCCTGATTGGCCAGGAGGAGGATCCGTGTGACAATAGCGAATTTTCATTCGCTATTGTCACACAATGGGCGGGCTCAGGGAGCACTGCTCTGTGCGCCCCGGCCGCCACTGCCGAAGTCCCCGTTTGATCCACGGTACTGGTCCGCGGCCTGGGGGTTGGGGAACACTGCGGGCCGGATTAAAAGGTCCGCCGGGCCGTAGTTTGCCCATTCCTGGGTTAGCCAGATATAGGCCCCTTCCGTTTAGGATTCTACCAAAATTAGATTTGGCAATCCTATTGCAAGGTTGGATAAAACGTTCTCAAGAGGTAGACCCGTCCTTAAAGTAGGCTACCCTCAAACTGCCTTTTTTGGTTGCAATTTCAACAGCCAGACGCATTAGCGAGCTGCAGGTGCTTTTTATTAGGGAGCCTTTCCTGCAAATTTTTGAGGACAGACTGGTAATGCGTACAAATCTGGGATTCTTGCCTAAGGTGGCCTCCAAATTCCACAGGGCTCAGGAGATTGTTTTGCCTTCCTTCTGTACCATCTCCAACTAATGGAATTCCACCAACTGGACATGAGGGCTTGTGTCTTGAGTTATTTGGAATTGTCCGAAGGCATTCGAAAATCGAATGCTCTGTTTTGCATTCTGGTAAAAAATTGGGGTTCCGAGCTTCGAAGAACACAATCGCCTGGTGGATCAAACAGGCAATTGTGGAGGCTTCTAAAATCCTGAATGAGCGCCCTTTTTCCCCGATGGCTCATTTCACATGGACGCTATCTGCTGCTTGGGCAGAGTGAGCGGGGGCAACACCAGAACAAATTTGCCGAGCAGCAACATGGTCAAGCTACTCGACCTTCATTAAGCATTATAGACTGGACCTTCTATCGGCACAGGATCAAGCGTTTGGGCGAAAGGTCCTCCAGGTGGTAGTTCTCTCCCCCAAATCTGGTAAGTTCTCGTTGATCCTCTCCTTTGCTGTCCTGGACAGACGACTGGAGAAAACCAGAGTTAGACTTACCAGTAAGTTAGGACAGCAGGGATTCCCCCTCTATATGCTGTTATAACCTCGGACGAGTGTTTTCCTTGTGGTTTTAGAAGCCATTCAAGGGAAGTTCTCCGATAAAAGACTGAAGAGGGATGGTGACCACCCTTTATGGATTTGACCTTTGTGTTTCCTGCCTTCGGAGGTGGAGCCTGTCTCTCCGGTGCTGTCCTGGACAACTCCTAGAAAACGCGTTACCGGTAGATCTAACTGTTTTTTTTATTTTATTTTGTTTTTTTGTAGTTTAAACAGCTCTCCAAGGCGTATGAAGTTCTCTCCGACTCTAGCAAGAGGGAGCTGTACGACCGAGGTGGGGAATCGGCCGTTAATGGGGACGGCTCCTTCCAAAGAGGGACATGTAGCTCGCCTATGGACATATTCGATCTCTTCTTTGGAAGCCGATCCAGAAGTCGGTCTAGAGGAGAGAGAAAAGGTGAGAAGCAGTAGGGCGAAACTCTTGTCTTAACATATTCTTTACAGCATAAGCGTTTTCACACACCTATCCTCCTAACCAGAGACTAATGGGTCCCTTTATAAAATTTGTGCGAATGTCAAAAGTAGTCACCCAGCTGTCAAAAAATAATACCTTAATTTGTCTAATTTTGCTTATTTCCTCCCACTGGCAGCTCCATGTACTGGCCATAATGTGGTATTTCCCAGAAATACCTCAATCGGGAAAAGAAACACAATATGGCCACTAGATGGAGCTGATGATTATGGGAAAAAACGTATTCGGTAAAATCTGGGATTATTTGTGACAGCTGATTCAAAGCTTGAGACATTCACACACTGAATGTATTATTATTATTATACAGGATTTATATAGCGCCAACAGTTTGCGCAGCGCTTTACAATATGAGGGAAAGACAATACAGTTACAATACAATTCAATACAGGAGGGATTTTTATAAAAAAGAATCCTTTATTGTTGGAATGCATAGAATGGCCATGGTCTACCTACCTCGGGGTATTGGTTCTTAATCTTGCTATTGCCCCAGTACAATGGGCCACCCATCTGTATGGAATTCTCAAGTTCAGACATGCCAGGGTAGGCCACATGTAGACCCTTTAATTATTATTATTTTTTTTTTTTTGGAGCCTTGACCAGTTTAAAGTTGAACTCTAGGCATATATAAAAACACACACTACGTATGTATTTATTATTAGTTTTAGGGAATAAAAAAAAATAAGCACACAAGAGGAGGAAAGAGCAGAGTGACTGAGACAGGTTGAGGGCGGGTCCATGAGGGTCTGAGCTCAGAGGCAGTGGGTTGAATTGTGCTGGTCGTCCCTTCACTGGAAACACTTGGGCGTGGTGATATCTGGATACTCTGGGCTTTATAGTGTATTAAGATCTCCAAACAGGCTTTATACAGCAGAGCAGTTGAGGTTAGCCAGGTAAAGGTGTGCGAAAGGTACAGATGCCTGAACTATAATAAATATGTAAACCTTGTTAACTCTCTCTTATTCAGGGAAGACAGTCACTCATTGCCTCCTGGTTTCTTTGGAAGACCTATACAAAGGGGCCACAAGGAAACTGTCTATTCAGAAGAATGTCATCTGCCTGAAGTGTAAAGGTAAGTGCTTCAAAGAGAATCTTCCATTAAAGCAAACCTACTCTGAGGAATTCTAAAAAGATTTCAGGAGCATCTTCATCTTGGAATCCTGGGACAATCTCTCCTTATTGGTGTCAGTCACCTGACTACCCCTAGCTGTATGAAGAAATGCACTTAAAAGATAAGTGTATGATTACACATTAAAAAAAAAAAAGTTTGCCCCTCTCCCACTCCCCTTGCCCTCTCTAATCTTTTGCCTTCTGATGCAGAAACCACTCCCCCAGCAAGTAAGCGATCAGGCTTTCATTAAAATCGCAAGCACCGGCCCTTCTCTTCATCTTGATGCCTGCATCCTATAGCCCCCATAGGCTGTAATTGATTCCCATCCTTTTTATTGAAGTTTATTCATTTTTTTTTAATTGAAAGGGTTTTTTAATCTTTTGTTTCTCAAATAAAAAGTTTAGGTATGGCAAAGGATTCCCAGAAGGCAGTTGGTTAACTAACAAGACAAGCAGCTTGCTTTGCAGCTCCCATTGTCTAATTGAAACCTCAAATTCCGTGTAAGGGAGGTGTCACAGCTTGGAGTTCTATAAACAACTCGCTCCATCTGCTGGCTGGATAAAGAACTACATAATAGCCATTTTAATATTTTTCCTGGCTAAAAAAAAATATTTAGAAAAAGTTATAACTTTAGCTTATAATAATAGTTGATTTTTCGTAAACAGTGGGAGAATTTATCTACAAACCTAGTTCCATAGTAGGTGAGGTTGAATAAAGACAACAGCCCATCCAGTTCAACCTGTGTAGGTGTGTGTGGCCGTAATCATCTCACATAGCCCTGAATATTCTGATTCTTGAGATGTACGTCTAAGAGTCTTTTGAAAGCCACCATACTTCCCGCAGAAACCACCTCTTGTGGTAGAGAATTGCACAATCTTGTAGCCCTAACAGTAAAGAACCCCCCGCGTTGCCTGAGGTTAAAACCCATTATGCATTCCCTTTTTAATATCTCTTCTCTCGGCAGGGTCCGGCGCTCGTCAGGGGGCGGAAGTGCGGTGCCGCAGGTGTCAGGGGACAGGCGTGGAGGTCCGTGTTCTGGGTCGGATTCCAGGGGTGGTGCACTCCATCCAGAGTACATGTTTGGACTGCAACGGCCAGGGCGAATGCATAAGGCCACGAGATCGGTGCCGCCACTGCGATGGGCGAAAGGTGGTGCGGGAGAAGAAAATCTTGACAGTCCACATAGACAAAGGTTGGTACTCCTCATCTTCAACTCTTCTGTACATTAAAACATTTCTCCAATTTATCAGGCCTTGAGTTGCTTTGCAAGATCCTGGACCACAGCCCAACAGAACACTTTATCGTATGGTAAATTGCAATGTCAAAAAAACGGAAATATTCAAGTTGGATGAAGACCAGAATCTTGGCTCTGGCCTTCCTGTTCCCTAGTGGTCATTTCATGTAATTAAAGCCATGGCACTGATGAAAATCCTAACGCCTTTTTCTGGAATGTTGAAGACGTTTCGTAGATTCTCCAAGACCCGTCCAAATTTCCTATGAGTGTCAGGAAAATACCCCAACATGGGTAGCACTGACACCTTTATCCAATCCCCATGGAATGTGTCAAGACAGATGTTGATTGTCCAAGACCAGGATAGGAGGTGTGAACATTGTGGAACCACCCTGTCCTGGTTACCTAATCCTGTCCTTGGTGTCAGATAGTCTGCGCATGTGTTGATCTTTCTATTCACATGGCTGAATCTGTGAACATGGGGGCAGGCTGCAGTATGTCGTCCAACCTAAAGGTGGCACCATGCTGCTCTTTCAGTTTGACAGGAGTCTAGTGAGAATATGTCTCCCTTCTTGGGGAGAACGGTGATCCTAGTGGATGCTGAAATCACACAAGAATTGGTGGTCATCTTGACGAAGGCCCCTATAAATATAGGGGACGGGGTCATTCGGTGCACCTGAAGTGAGGCAGAAGGTAGGGAAAGAGCTAGTTAGGGAAAGTGCAGAGAAGTTTCGGATAAGTAGGGACATGTAGGTTTCTTTTTCGAGGGTATTTTTGTTATATGGGACTGTTTGTACTCTAACAATTATCTATTGTGCATTGTTGTCTTCTACAACATAAAAACAGTGCCAAGTCACTCTGTCTAGTGATTCTTCCAAAAGTTCAAAAACACCTCTTAGGCCTCCTAATGCCAAATTGCTGGGGTAAAGATGGTAAAACAGCATTATATGTGGAAGAGATATGGTGGTGAAGGCCTCCATCCCTTGTTTCAGTTTGACGTAGGTGGCACCTTTTGCCACTTGTTCCATTTGGCTGTAGTTGACTAATTCCCTGCTTGTTCAAGTTGGACGTAGATGGCCTCTTGCTGATCGTTTCAGTTGGACGTAGATGGCCTCTTGCTTCGTGTTCCATTTGGACGTAGATAGCCTTTTGTTGCTCGTTCCGCTTGGACGTAGGTGGCCTCTTGGTGCTCGTTCCGCTTGGACGTAGGTGGCCTCTTGGTGCTCGTTCTGCTTGGACGTAGGCGGCCTCTCACTGCTCGTTCTGCTTGGACGTAGACGGCCTCTCGCTGCTCGTTCTGCTTGGACGTAGGTGGCCTCTCGCTGCTCGTTCTGCTTGGACGTAGGTGGCCTCTTGCTGCTCGTTCTGCTTGGACGTAGGTGGCCTCTTGCTGCTCGTTCCGCTTGGACGTAGGTGGCCTCTTGGTGCTCGTTCCGCTTGGCCGTAGGTGGCCTCTCGCTGCTCATTCTGCTTGTGACGTAGGTGGCCTCTTGCTACCCGTTCTGCTTGGGACGTAGGTGGCCTCTTGCTGCTCGTTCCGCTTGGACGTAGGTGGCCTCTTGCTGCTTCGGCTTGGACGTAGGTGGCTTCTTGCTGCTCATTCTGCTTGGACGTAGGTGGCCTCTTGGTGCTCGTTCTGCTTGGACGTAGGTGGCCTCTCGCTGCTCGTTCTGCTTGGACGTAGGTGGCCTCTCGCTGCTCGTTCTGCTTGGACGTAGGTGGCCTCTTGCTGCTCCTTCTGCTTGGATGTAGGTGGCCTCTTTCAGACCAGTTGTTCTTTGTCTCACCTTTTGGTGTAGACAGTGCAGTGTAGTAAGGAATGCAAAGCTGTACATTGGGGAGATGTAGTGACCTTTCAACAAAGGAATGGCTCAACATAGGAGGGAAAGTTCTAAAGGTCAAAACTAAGCAGCACCTGAAATAAATATGACATTTTTTCGAAGAAAGTGAGGGTCACATTTTGGACAGGGAGGACAACTGGTTTACAAGAATAAGGCCATTAACGTTAAACTGGACTGTCCATCTCTAAACAGGTGGTCACCTTTTGTGGCAATTTGTGTTCCACATGTAATGCCATTTTAACATCTATACCCCGGCAACAGTTCACACCTTCGGCCACGTGACTTGATGGATTAACACCTATGCAGATTTCCTGACACCAAGGATGGGATTATGTAACTAGAACAGGGGGGTTCCCCAATTTTCACATCTCCCACCCTGCTCTCGGACAATTTTGGTTTAAAGTGTTGGTGCTACCTGTGTGGATATTAATGTTGAGGTATCTTCCTGACCCTCATCAGAATAGAAGATGTGATGTGGAGAGTCTACAAGACATCTTCAATGTTCTAGAACAAGTCCAGTGGAATGTAAATAAGTAGCTATTATCAGTTCACTTTTTTTTTGGAGAGTACTGGTACACTTTAAAAATAGTTATTTGGTCATAGATATAGATGGGAGGTCCATCGATTTCTCACTGGATTTTTTATTTTTTTTTTGTATTTTTTTGTTCTTTGCAGTTTGTGCATTTATTCCCACGTAGCTCCTTCTGTGTCCTCCACCCGGCAGCGCTTGAGTGACAACACTCAGGGTTACTTTAAATGTGAGGTTATTGTGGATCCTACAAGATAGCCTGACCTTTTTATGGATGGAGATTTCTGGTGGGTGGTTTTAACGCAAACGCTAACATAAGCTCTTTATGAAAGAAAATAAAGACTTAATTTCATTTGTGGACATGTTACATGGGACTTTTAGAGTATATAGACAAGTCTTTTTCAATGTTTTTACCCCAGAGGAACCCCTAAAATAATTTTCATGTCTTGGGAGCCCTTACCAAAACCAATTCATCGGGGTCAATGGCAAAAATGGCCCTCACATTGGTGGTCATAGGAAAGAATGCTCCTTTAGATTGGTGGTCAGAACCCCATCCATACAGACATCGAAAAGGACCATTGTTGTTGTTATGCTGTTGGCTCAGCCAAGTGTCGTTGGACCTGGAACTATGAAGACCCCATCAGATGGGAGGTCAATCAGCCACAGCTCAAGGAACCCCTATCAACCTCTGGAGGAACTCTAGGGCTCCATGGAACCCTTGTTGAGAATGGCTGATATAGATCCTGCCCTTGGGAAGAGCTTGCAATCTACACCAGTCCTAATATTTCACAAAGGATTTTTTTTGTATTTTGAAGTAATAAATGATGTAGAAATCACACAGGTTAAGGGTATACAAGTACACAAATGAAAGGTAGAGTGAAAGACTAGAACAATATCTGAATGACATTTCAAAGAATGCCTTTTTAACATGGGAGTGAACCCCATAAATCAGGGGTCTACAAACTTTCTTTGCAAAGGACCAGGTTTACTGTCCTTCAGACTCTGTGAGGGCCGGATGGTGCCCAGTGGGAGTAGAAATTGTCCTGGCGTCAGTGGGAGCAAACAATGCATCTTTGGTATTAGTGGGAGAAATGGTGCCCCATCATTGGTATCAGTGGGAAGAATAGTGTCCCATCATTGGTTTCAGTCGGAGGAATAGTGTCCCATCATTGGAGTCAGTGGGAGGAATAGTGTCCCTTCATTGGTTTCAGTGGGAGGAATAGTGTCCCTTCATTGGTTTCAGTGGAAGGACTAGAGTCCCATCATTGGTTTCAGTGGAAGGAATAGTGTCCCATCATTGGTATCAGTGGGAGGAATAATGCCCCATCATTAGTATCAGTGGGAGGAATAGTGCCCCATCATTGGTATCAGTGGGAGGAATAGTGCCCCATCATTGGTATCAGTGGGAGGAATAGTGTCCCATCATTGGTGTCAGTAGGAGGAATAGTGCCCCATCATTGGTTTCAGTGGGAGGAATAGTGCCCCATCATTGGTGTCAGTGGGAGGAATAGTGCCCCATCATTGGTGTCAGTAGGAGGAATAGTGCCCCATCGTTGGTGTCAGTAGGAGGAATAGTGCCCCATCGTTGGTGTCAGTGGGAGGAATAGTGCCCTATCATTGGTTTCAGTGGGAGGAATAGTGCCCCATCATTGGTGTCAGTAGGAGAAATAGTGCCTCATCATTGGTTTCAGTCGGAGGAATAGTGTCCCTTCATTGGTTTCAATGGGAGAAATAGTGATCCAAATTGCTGTATGGTGAAGGTTTTGTATATTTAAGTGTTTGGGTTTCCTAAAATTGCGGCAGTTTGTTCCTGTTTGGAGCCCCTTTTTTTTGATGTGGAGTCTTCTTGAGTTCAAATCATTCTAGCTTGCACATTGACTTTAGGTTCCAGGAACACCCCTTTTAATTTGTTGAGCCGACAAGTAATTCACTTATCTTGCAGTGGTATCTGCTTTCCTTTTAATTTTTTCTTATTCCTTACTAACCAGTTAACCACTGTGCTGCCCACCTCACCTCAATGCCTCAGAGGTCTTTTGATGTTTTTCATCTACAGCTGGCTTGCATGTTATGGTATCCCTTTTTTTTTTTTTTTTTTGGACCTAATTGTGAAAGTATTTGGCGTCCTCTCTTCCCAGGTATGAAGAATAAACAGAAGATGATATTTCACGGTGAGGGGGATCAGGCTCCGTGCCTTCAGCCTGGTGACATCATCATCATCTTGGAGCAGAAGGAACATCCGGTGTTCCAGAGGAAGGACAACGATCTGGTCATGAAGATGGAGATCTCTCTCGCCGATGCCCTCTGCGGATGCAAGCAGAAAGTCCAGACGCTGGATGGCAGGACCATCCTCGTAACATCGCAGCCAGGTGTGGAGTCCTGTTAGTACATTTCTTGTAGTGCTATTGTACTTCGTGTACGGTAGGGTAGGCTCAGTAGACCATCCCGCTATTCCGTTTTCCTGGCCTGGCATGGAATTTCATAGAGAAGATTCCTTGGTGTTCTTCAATATACTTGGAAATGTAAGACAATTTTGGGTCTGCACAAGGCCTCCATCCAGTTAGTCCAGCAGAAGTCTTTGAGGGCATCCAATCAAAAGGTCCAAATCATAAGTGGTTGTGTAGGTTGTGTAGTGTTGGTCTATTTGTGCCTTGGCTTTCTGGTAAACAGAATGTGATAGGAAGAAAATGTCACAGCTGTCACTAGAACTTGGAAATATAAGACAATTTTGGGTCTACACAAGGCCTCCATCCAGTTAGTCCGTCCAGCAGAAGTCTTTGAGGGCAGCCAATCAAAAGGTCCAAATCCTAAGTGGTTGTGTAGGTTGTGTAGTGTTGGTCTATTTGTGCCTTGGCTTTGTAAATATTTTTTCCGGTAAACCGAATGTGATAGGAAGAAAATGTTAAGACAGACAAAGAGAAATCTTCCTCCGGGGACATCTATTGAGGTGACAACTAAGAGATTTCTTCTCACTTCCTGTTGTGTCTCTGGGACATGGAGGGACACAGACCCAAAAAAAACCTTCGCTACTCCACCCAAAGTTAGAAACGTTTTGGTTTCAAATATACTTTTAGATGCCACACATTTGTTTTTTAGGGCAACAAAATCATTGCCTTTATTCATCTGTACTTTTAATTTTACAGTTATAAGATTGAGCCGGCTCCTCGTGATCTGCATTAGCGCAAATATTTGGTAAAGAAGTTACATGCTAACACTTTTTGGCTTAAAACCTTACTCCTAGCAATACTCAACGCATTTCGGCTAAAAAGCCTTACTCATGCTATGAGTAAGTCCTTGTAGCTGAAACGTGTTAGCATGTCACTGCTGTATCCTATGTTGTAGCCAGATTTGCACTAATGGATGTCACTAAGTAGCCAGCCTAATCTTATCTAGGCTTCTTAGACAATCTTCTCTAAGCTTCGTAGACGAAACACGTTAGTGTGTTGCTGTTGTACCCTATTTTGTAGCCAATAAAGATTTGCACTAATGGATGTCACTGAGTAGCCGGCTCGATCTTTAGATTTGTACTAATGGATGTCACGAAGTAGCCAGCCTAATCTTCTCTAGGCTTCTTGGACGAAACACGTTAGTATGTTGCTGCTTTGCCCTATTTTGTAGCCAATAAAGATTTGCACTAATGGATGTCACTGAGTAGCTGGCTCGATCTTTAGATTTGCACTAAGAACGTCACTAAGTAGCCAGCCCAATCTTCTCTAGGCTTCTTAGACGAAACACGTTAGTGTTGCTGCTGTACCCTATTTTGTAGCCAATAAATACTTGCACTTATGGTGTTCACAGGGGAAGCCAGCCCAATCTTATCTAGGCTTCTTAGACGAAACACGTTGGTGTGCTGCTGCTGTACCCTATTTTGTAGCCAATAAAGATTTTCACTAATGGATGTCACTGAGTAGCCGGCTCGATCTTTTGATTTGCACTAATGGATGTCACGAAGTAGCCAGCCCAATCTTCTCTAGGCTTCTTAAGACGAAACACGTTAGTGTGCTGCTGCTGTACGCTATTTTGTAGCCAATAAAGATTTGCACTAATAGATGTCACTGAGTAGCCAGCCCAATCTTCTCTAGGCTTCTTAGACGAAACACGTTAGTGTGCTGCTGCTGTACCTGATTTTTGTAGCCAATAAATACTTGCACTTATGATGTTCACAGAGTAGCCAGCCCAATCTTCTCTAGGCTTCTTGGACGAAACACGTTAGTATTTTGCTGCTGTACTCTATTTTGTAGCCAATAAAGATTTGCAGTTATGGATGACACTGAGTAGCTGGCTCGATCTTTAGTTTTGCACTAAGAATGTCACGAAGTAGCCAGCCCAATCTTCTCTAGGCTTTTTTGGACGAAACACGTTCGTATGTTGCTGCTGTACCCTATTTTGTAGCCAATAAAGATTTGCACTAAGGGATGTTACAAAGTAGCCAGCCCAATCTTCTCTAGGCTTCTTAGACGAAACACGTTAGTGTGCTGCTGCTGTATCCTATTTTGTAGCCAATAAAGATTTGCACTAATGCATGTCACTGAGTAGCCGGCTCAATCTCATCATTGCATCCTTATTAGAGGGTGAGGGCACTTGAGTCAGAGCATTGGTTCCCAGTCACAAGCTGGGTGGTTGTTCTTTTGCACTTATAATTTTACACTGGTTTATTTTTGTTTTTTGTTTCTTTCTTTCACTATTTAGGCCAAGTGATCAGACCTGATGAAACGAAGTGTATTCTGAAAGAAGGGATGCCCAAGTACCGTGATCCCTTTGAAAAGGGGAACCTCATCATCCAGTTCAAGGTATCAAATATAGCAAATATAATCAAAGATTTTGAGTTCATAGACCCAGTAAATTGCACACTACCCCCAACAATATGCAAACCGCAGTGTATGGCATTGACCTTAGTTTTTAATGGCACTCCAATACTGTTACAGTAATGGGCAACGTACCCACACCATTGGGTCAACATCCATGTCACTCTGCTGTTGTGGTCCTGCTTAAATAAGTCTCTTTTCTACTCATTTTTTTAGGCCAGTGCTTTGCGTTGGCATTCCATTCCTATCAAACAAGCTGCCCTAAAGTTGAATTCTGGGGGAAATGTAAAACTCGCAGTGAGGTGCACCTTCAAATTCAACTTGTGCAAGGGTTAAATGCTTGCTTTTTTTGCTTCAGTTTGCCCTGGTTCAGCATCATGAGTTGCCATGACGTAGGCGAGCCAGCCCTCAGCACCGTAATTGCCAACGCTGCTCTAGAGCTGCACAAGTAGCTTGCTTTGCTGCCACACACCATGCGGCCTGCCCACACCATGGCAATGCAATACTCTGATTCGGGGCAGGGGGTATGCAGGGCCACCAATTCTTTCACATCTGCTCCACCTCCCGCCCTCTGCATTGCTTCTGGAGCCAAAAGGTAGGGCTCTGATGTAAAAAGGGTCTTCATGTTAGGGGGGGACTCTGTGATGGGGTTATTTTGTCATGGGGTACTCTCTCATGGAGGTACTCTTTCATGGGTATACTCTCTCTAATGGAGGTTCTCTTTCATGGGTATACTCTCTCCCATGGAGGTACTCTTTCATGGGTATACTCTCTCCCATGGAGGTACTCTTTCATGGGTATACTCTCTCTAATGGAGGTTCTCTTTCATGGGTATACTCTCTCTAATGAAGGTTCTCTTTCATGGGTATACTCTCTCTAATGAAGGTTCTCTTTCATGGGTATACTCTCTCCCATGGAGGTACTCTTTCATGGGTATACTCTCTCCCATGGAGGTACTCTTTCATGGGTATACTCTCTCTCATGGAGGTACTCTTTCATGGGTATACTCTCTCCCATGGAGGTACTCTTTCATGGGTATACTCTCTCTAATGGAGGTTCTCTTTCATGGGTATACTCTCTCTAATGAAGGTTCTCTTTCATGGGTATACTCTCTCCCATGGAGGTACTCTTTCATGGGTATACTCTCTCCCATGGAGGTACTCTTTCATGGGTATACTCTCTCCCATGGAGGTACTTTTTCATGGGTATACTCTCTCCCATGGAGGTACTCTTTTATGGGTATACTCTCTCCCATGGAGGTACTCTTTCATGGGTATACTCTCTCTAATGGAGGTACTCTTTCATGGGTATACTCTCTCCCATGGAGATACACTTTCATGGGTATACTCTCTCCCATGGAGGTACTCTTTCATGGGTATACTCTCTCCCATGGAGGTACTCTTTCATGGGTATACTCTCTCCCATGGAGGTACTTTTTCATGGGTATACTCTCTCCCATGGAGGTACTCTTTTATGGGTATACTCTCTCCCATGGAGGTACTCTTTCATGGGTATACTCTCTCTAATGGAGGTACTCTTTCATGGGTATACTCTCTCCCATGGAGATACACTTTCATGGGTATACTTTCTCCCATGGAGGTACTCTTTTATGGGTATACTGTCTCCCATGGAGGTCCTCTTTCATGGGTATACTCTCTCTAATGGAGCTACTCTTTCATGGGTATACTCTCTCCCATGGAGGTACTCTTTCATGGGTATACTCTCTCCCATGGAGGTACACTTTCATGGGTATACTCTCTCTAATGGAGGTACTCTCTCATGAAGGTATTCCCATGACTAAGCCCCATGGGCATTATGAAATGTTTCGGGGGAGGGGGGTAGGGGGGGCGTTTCCTGGACCAAGTATAGGCTAAGGCTGCTTCTAATCTTTACATGAGGGTTTTGTGTTGTGTGGCTCCTGGGTCCTCTTCTTCACTACTCTCTCATGGGGTCCTCATGTGATGGGGGCTCTCCTTTTATAAGGAGCCTCTGATGTAAAGGGGGCCTTCAAATGTGAAGTTAACTTCATCAAGGTGGTTGTGTTTTCATCATTCTATCTAGGCTCGGGTTTACTATTAAGTAACATTTATTTATTTATTTATTTTTTTTTTTAGGTAAAATTCCCCAAATCTGGCTGGATTCCCGCTGACCGTCTGCAAGAGCTTCAAGAGTTATTCCCATCAAAATCAAAACCCAACTTGCCCGATAACACAGAAGATGTCAACCTAACAGATTACGATCCTTGTGAGGACCAAAAACCCCAGCACAGAAGAGAGGTCTATGAAGAAGATGATGATGACTCCTACCACCCTATGCAGTGCCAAACCTCCTAAGGAAAGGCCCCGTCACCAAATAGTGGCTGTTTAATGGATCCGTTTGGGAATCTCAACAAGGGTCTTATCTTCTATGTGGCCAATAGTTACTGTCTCAGGTTGTGGTGGCCCACCAACTCATCTGGACACCTCAAGGGTCTTCTATGTGGCTAATAGTTCCCATCTCTGCTTTTGGTGGCCCAACAACTCGTCTGGACACCTCAAGGGTCTTCTATGTGGCTAATAGTTCCCATCTCCGCTTTTGGTGGCCCAACAACTCGTCTGGACACCTCAAGGGTCTTCTATGTGGCTAATAGTTCCCATCTCCGCTTTTGGTGGCCCAACAACTCATCTGGACATCTCAAGGGTCTTTTTTATCTTCTGTGTGGTCATTAGTTACCATCTCAACCACCTTGTCTGAAGACCTAATTTAGTGTGACGTCTACTGGGACCTTGGCTCATAGTCTTCCAGATAACCCCCTTGGACTTGGGTAGGACTCATCAATGTCCCTCTCGGAGATAAAGCATGACTTGGCCAACAGCTGCTGACCCTTTTCAGGTCTTAACCCCACCTCTTTCCATGAAGAGCTGAACTTTTTCAGCTGGTGCTACCAACTCCGATCTCAGCCCAGAATTAGCGCCGACTTCTTGCAGCGGTCAAGTGCCAAATCAATGGCATTTTTGCGTGAACCATGGACTCAATTAACCAATTGTATATCTCACGCAAGGCAATGATGGAACACCCTACAGACCACGCAACGTTGCCCGCCGCCTCTAATCCAATAGCACAGCCTCTCTTTTTATTTATGTTTCAATAGATTAACACATTCCACTTTTTTTTTTTTTCCTGTTTGTCCTTCGGGACAATCTATTGAGCCTCAGATGCTGAGAACAATCTCCTAAATGTAAAACAGACATTTAAGTGTCAAGGTAGACGTTGGCCGTCCTGTGATCAAACCAATAAGTTGGTGTCACCTCTTATCTGCTGATTTTGCAGGACAGGGCGCTGCTTCCATGCGCTGCCACCTGCTGTTTCTTTTGGGTATTACTCTGTGAAGTGCAATAGTGCCGATTCTGCACAAAACAAGGAACCTCTCAGATAATGAGCGATTGAAGTACTAAGTATACCCGGTGGTATTGATCAATGCCTCATTTTTCTCAATGTGAATAGATCTCTTATTATTAAATGGTATTTTGGCTTATTTAAAGTGATTTGTCTCCATTTATTTATTTATTTATTTTTTGTATCTGAATAAACCTTATATCATTAGGGGAAAAGACAAAATAGGAGAGTTTACTGGTACCAAGGGACAACACAAGTTATTATTAATGCACACATTTTTATTTACAAAAAATTAAAAGAAGGGGTGTGTGTGTGTGTGTGTGTGTGTGTGTGTGTGTGTGTGTGTGTGTGTGTGTGTGTGTGTGTGTGTGTGTATATATATATATATATATATATATATATATATATATATATATATATATAATTACTTATAATAATAATAACAATTATTGATATAAAACAATTCAGATGACTATAACTAAAATGGCATTTTAGTCATAAGACTATAACTAAAACTAAATAAAAAATTGACATCATCAAAATTAACACTTTTCTGCTGGCCATTTCTATATCGGCAACACAATTCCATCCAGAGTATGTAATAATAGCACATTAAAGTTTAAACATGTATTGCACCACCGCATACGCATAAGTAAGGAGCATCTACTAAGCTGCTGAAAACTAAACAATTAAGAAAATGGCTTTTCTTATATTTTTCCCTAATATTTAATGTTGGTAATATATTCAGGTAATATGTGCAATGACATTACAGCCAATGGAGTTTACAGCAGTGTTAATTTCGTCAACGAAAACGCTTTAGTCACCGGCGTTTTTCAACTGACGAAAACGAGACGCAAAGTATAGCACCCACTGGGAGTTAACAGCCAGGCCAGCTATTACTGCCTCCCTGAGTCCCCTCAGACCACTCACCACTGGCATCCGATTCCGCCATCCATCCAGGACTGTGTGCGTGCATATAGGCCGCTGAGGCCCGCCCGGCCCATCCTGTTCAACAACTTCAGTTCAGAGACCACCCTTAAACCTGAGACCCCCATCCAGCACTCTGAGCAGCACTGTGTGCACTGACTGCAGGCAGCAGCATTACAGGCCTCCTCCCTGACCTGACCATCACCATTTAGATGACTAAAATGAGTTTTATGTAAGATGTTTTATTCTACTAAAATGTATTGGAGTTTTAGTCGACTAAATACGACTAAAACTAAAATGCCATTTTAGTCCTAAGACTAAAACTAAATTGAAATTTGCTGCCAAAATTAACACTGCATTGTATCATTTGGGTGGAATGTAAAACACTAAATGGCCACCAGAGGACAGCAGAACATAATACAAAGATTGTGAGCCTTGCTGCAACCTGAAAACACAGCACATGGGCCCAAACACTAATGTGCAAGAGGCCTAAGAACTCAGCAGTGGTAGATGCCTTTAATTGAATGCCATACAAGTCCTTCCTTTTTTGTTCCAAAAATAAACTGTTTCCTATATAGTGTAGAATATTGCCTGGATTGTAATATACCAACCTCTACAGTTCAGCAGAACATACTGCAAAGATTACATTCAGCTTTCCATCATTGTATCATTTGTGCCTATTGTAATAAATTAAATGACCATTATAGGTAAACAGAACATAATCCAAAGATTACACTTAGCATTCCATCATTGTATTGTTTGTGTGGAATGGATTGTAATATACTAAATGACCACCAGAGATCAGCAGAACATAATACAAATATTACACTCAGCATTCCATCCTTTTATTGTTTGGGTAGATTGTATTATATTAAATGACCAACAGAGGTCAGCAGAACATAATGCAAAGACCATTCTTAGCATTATATCATTGTATCAGTGGTGTGGATTGTAATATACTAAATGACCACCAGAGGTCAGCAGAACACAATACAAAGATTATTCTTAGCATTTTATCATTGTATTACTGATGTGGATTGTAACATACTAACTGACCACCAGAGGTCAGCAGAACATAACAAAATATTACACTTCACATTCTATCACTGTATCACTGGTCTGGATTGTAATATACCAAATGACCACCAGAGGTCAGCAAAACACAATAAAAAGATTACACTCCGCATTCCATCCTTTTATTGTTTGGGTGGATTGTATTATACTAAATGACCAACAGAGGTCAGCAGAACATAATGCTAAGATCATTCTTAGCATTCTATCATTGTATCACTGATGTGGATTATAATATACTAAATGACCCCTAGAGGTCAGCAGAGCATAATACAAAGATTACACTCAGCATTCTATTGTGTTATCAGAGTGGATTGTAATATACTAAATGACCACCAGAGGTCAGCAGAACATAATATAAAGATTTTTCTTAGCATTCTATCATTGTATCAGTGGTGTAGATTGTAATACAGTATACTAAATGACCACCAGAGGTCAGCAGAACATAATCAAAGATAGCACTCAGTATTCCATTATTGCATCATTTGTGTGAATTGTAATATACTAAATGGCCACCAGAGGTCAGCAGAACATAATATAAAGATTTTTCTTAGCATTCTATCATTGTATCAGTGGTGTAGATTGTAATACAGTATACTAAATGGCCACCAGAGGTCAGCAGAACATAATGAAAAGATTACACTCAGCATTCCATTATTGTATCATTTATATAAACATGCAGGAAATATTTAATTCAGTATTTTTGTACACCCCATTCTTTTTAATCCTGGGAGGAAAAACTTAATTCTCTGGGGGATTAAATCCAGGCGATTTAAACCCTAACTGGACAACATTTAGTTTGTTACGGCACCGTTTATCATGCACAGTTGTAACTTTTTAATCTGCCTTATGCAGTCTCAATGCTTTGGATCTCTTTCAGTCTTTTCATATATATATATATATATATATATATATATACTGTGTGTGTGTATGTGTAAAATATATATATATATATATATATATATATATATACTGTGTGTGTAATATATATCAGTCTTGGCTGCACATTGGACTATACCTAGGCAATATATATCAACTCCACCAGGGGGCACACATGTGACAGGGTGACAACTCCGGAGTACAGTTGGGGAACAGGAGCAGTGTTGTCACCCTATAAGAGGAAGTGCCTAAAAAAGGACTTTCATGGCAGGATCACCAGAGATTACAAAAGCCCCAAGGGCCCATTCACACCTATTGCTTTGCATGAGAACGCTGTAAATCCCATATTTTACAGCGCTTTACCGCATATTCCAGCAACGCATGTACTGCAGCGTGTTGCGGTGCCATTCATTTTGAATGCCACCCTAATGCACCAACACAACGCACTACAGTGTGCATGAAAGAAAAGCATTTCATACAGCATCCTTGGTGTGTTACAACCCAGTTCAAAATTAATGGGGGCTTCCTATTGGCTGCTTTTACACTGATGCGTTTTTGCTGCATTTTTATCGTGCTAAAAATGCACTAAAATGCAATCCCTTTAAATCCTATGGGACTTTTCACACCATTGTGCGGTGCGTTTTAACCACTTGACGACCGCCCACCGCAGATTTACTGCGGCAGGCAGCCGCTCCTGGGCAAACCGACGTAGTAATACATCGCTCGCTCAGGAGACTCTAGGGGTCGAGCGCACGCTGCCGGTGGCGCGCTCCTGCTCGACAGCCGGGGGGCCAGTGCGCGTGACCGGCGGCTCCGATGGCCGCCGGCCACTCGCGATCTCCCGCAGCTGAGAGAGAAGGACGGACGGCTGATGTAAACACAGCCGTCCGTCATTCTCCCTGAAGTGATCACAGAGGCTATGTGATCCTGCTATGTAGGATCGCATGTCTCGATGACTTCACAAGCCACGCCCCCTGACAGTTAGAATCACGCCCCTAGGGACACATTTAACCCCTTGATCACCAGTACTGTTAATCCCTTCCCTGCCAGTGTCATTATTACAGTAACAGTGCATATTTTTAGCACTGATTACTGTAGTAATGTCATTGGTCCCCCAAAAGTGTCAAAAATGTCAGTTAGGGGTCCGATCTGTCCGCCGCAATGTCGCAGTCCCAGAAAAAAAATCGTAGATCCCCGCCATTACTAGTAAAAAAAAAAATAAATAAAAATAAAAATGACATAAATCTTTCCCGTAGTTAGTAAACGCAATAACTTTTGCGCAAACCAATCAAAATACGCTTATTGCGTTTTTTTTTTTTTTTTTTACCAAAAATATGTAGCAGAAAACAAATTGGCCTGAAATATTAAAAAAATTCGATTTTTACATTTTTTTTTTGGAGAATTTCATATAAAAGAATGTGAAAAATATTGTTATTTTTTTCAGAATTGTCGCTCTTTTTTTGTTTATAGCGCAAAAAGTAAAAATCGCACAGGTGATCAAATACCACCAAAAGAAAGCTCTGTTTGTGGGAATAAAAGGACGTCAATTTCGTTTGAGTACAGCATCGCACGACCGCGCAATTGTCCGTTAAATTCACGCAGTGCCGAATTGCAAAATAGGGCCTGGTCTTTGAGCAGCCAAATCCTCTGGGGGTAAAGTGGTTAAAAAGTCCTGCATGCTGCATCTTTGGTGGGGTTTCCAAAACCACACCAAAAACGCAGCTCCTCTTTGAAATGAATGGAAAACTCGTATGCACTGTGGTTGCATTTTTGGTGCATTTTTTGAGTCACATGTCCATGTTTCAAAGGTGCATGCCAACCAGAAAATGCACATCAAACGCATTAAAAAAAAATGCACGTGTGTTTTCAATGCGTTTCATCAACAGAGCAGTGTGAAAGCACCCTAAAAACACAATAAAAATATTCTATGGGACTCTTCAAACCCTTGTGCTGCGGGTGCGGTGCGTTTTGAAAAGTCTTGCATGCTGCATCCTTGGTGTGCTTTTATAAAACCACATCAAAAAATTGTGAAATGAATCTATTCATTGAAATTAATGGAAAACGCATCAAAAACCCATCAAATGCATTTTTTGGTGCATTTTGTGACTCGCGTGTCCATGTATCACAGGTGCATGCCAACCAGAAAACTCACCAGAAAAGCATAAAAAAATGCATATGTGTTGTCAACGCGTTTCGTCAACCGTGCGGTGTAAAAGCACCCTAATGCAGGAAAAATGTGCACTTTTTCAAGTTCAATGTATGCAGGTTACCGCAGGTGATTCAAGTTGGGGTGTTTTTCCACCTTTTTACTTGCTTGTAGCACAGGAGTAGAATGCAGCGTTTTTGGCCCCGCCTTAAATGGGAGTGTCCGTAACATGCATGTAAGCAGGGCTGCTGATAGGGGGGAAACCACCAGTCCTTCTGTAGGGGGCCCGGGCACATAGGTGGTCCCCAACAGCATTGGGAATTGATGTGGTCGGGTGGAGGGGCAATTACAGAAGGAAGCCCTGTGCGGCTCTCTGCAGCAGCTGAAAGCCAGTCTCTCCCCCTCCTGCTAGCTTTCAGCTGCTGCAGGGAGAGACACAGACACAGGGCATCATTCCTGTAATTGCTTCTCAGACACCGATCCCCCTCCCTGTTCTGCCTGCTCCTGAATCCCCCCCCCCGCCCCTTGTGCCCGCCTTACACTGTGCCGCCCCCCCCCCTCCTGCAGCGCTGCAGGCTTCCCTATGCTCTAAAAAAATAACTAATTGTAACAGAAAAAAAATAACAAACATTGGGGGGCTGCCAGGTTGGCTGTAGGGGGCCCCCTGATTTCTAACAGCAGCCCTGCATGTAAGCACAAATTTTTCTGACCCTCCCATTAGGCCCATTAGGTCTATGGGGCCAAAAACGCATGAGTCTGCCTCAAAGAAGTTTATGTATTTTTTTCGAGCTTCACAGAGAGGCGGCAACTGACACAGCACTCAGGTGTGATGGAGAGACTGAGAATAATGGGATTCATTGTTTTAACCATTGTTGAGGTTTGGGATTGCCCAACGGAACACTCAGGTGTGAATAAGGACTGGAGCGGCATTAAACAGTTTACTGCTCTATTCATCCACAAGGGGGCGATATTTATCTATTTTCAGGCTGCATGCTTCTCCCTCCTGTACTGTGCGCAGATATAGAGGGACAATTCAGGGGGGGGGGGGGAGAGAGAGGGAGAAGGAGAGGGGGAGAGAAGGAGAGAGACAGAAGGGGAGAGAGAGAGAGAGAGGGGGGGGGAGATGGAGGGAGAGAGAAGGAGATGGAGAGGGAGGGAAAGAGAGGGGGAGAGGGAGGGAGAGAGAGGGAGGGAGATGGAGAGAGAGATCGAGAGAGAGGGAGAGAGAAGGAAATGGAGGGAGAGATGGAGAGGGAGGGAGATGAAGAGAGAGAGGGAGGGAGATGGAGAGAGAGGGGGAGAGGGAGATAGAGGGAGAGGGAGAGATGAGATGGAGAGAGAGGGAGAGATGGAGAGAGGGGGGAGAGAGGGAGATGGAGAGAGAGGGAGAGAGAAGAACAGAGAAGGAGATGGAGAGGGAGAGAGAAGGAGATGGAGAGAGAGGGAGAGAGAAGGAGATGGAGAGAGAGGGAGAGAGAAGGAGATGGAGAGAGAAGGAGATGGAGAGGGAGGGAGAGAGAAGGAGAGGGAGAGAGAAGGAGATGGAGAGAGGGAGAGGGGGAGAGATGGAGAGAGAAGGAGAGGGAGGGAGATGGAGAGAGAAAGAGAGACAGGAGAGGGAGGGAGATGGAGAGAGAGAGGGAGAGAGAAGGAGAGGGAGGGAGATGGAGAGAGAAGGAGATGGAGAGAGAAGGAGAGGGAGGGAGATGGAGAGAGAAGGAGATGGAGAGAGAAGGAGAGGGAGGGAGATGGAGAGAGAGAGAGAGGGAGAGAGAAGGAGATGGAGAGAGAGGGAGAGAGAAGGAGATGGAGAGAGAGGGAGAGAGAAGGAGATGGAGAGAGAAGGAGATGGAGAGAGAGGGAGAGATGGAGAGGGAGGGAGAGAGAAGGAGATGGAGAGAGAGGGAGAGAGAAGGAGATGGAGAGAGAGGGAGAGATGGAGAGGGAGGGAGAGAGAAGGAGATGGAGAGAGAGGGAGAGAGAAGGAGATGGAGAGAGAGGGAGAGATGGAGAGGGAGGGAGAGAGAAGGAGATGGAGAGAGAGGGAGAGAGAAGGAGATGGAGAGAGAGGGAGAGAGAAGGAGATGGAGAGAGAGGGAGAGAGAAGGAGATGGAGAGAGAAGGAGATGGAGAGAGAGGGAGACATGGAGAGGGAGGGAGAGAGAAGGAGATGGAGAGAGAGGGAGAGAGAAGGAGATGGAGAGAGAGGGAGAGAGAAGGAGATGGAGGGAGAAGGAGATGGAGAGAGGGAGAGAGAAGGAGATGGAGAGAGAGGGAGAGAGAAGGAGATGGAGAGAGGGAGAGAGAAGGAGAGGGAGAGAGAGGGAGAGAGAAGGAGATGGAGAGAGGGAGAGAGAAGGAGAGGGAGAGAGATGGAGAGAGAAGGAGAGGGAGGGAGATGGAGAGAGAGAGGGAGACAGGAGAGGGAGAGAGAAGGAGAGGGAGGGAGATGGAGAGAGAAGGAGAGGGAGAGATGGAGAGGGAGGGAGATGGAGAGAGAGAGAGGGAGGGAGAGAGAAGGAGATGGGGAGAGAAGGAGAGAGAGGGAGAGAGAGAAAGATGGAGAGGGAGAGAAGGAGAGAGAGATAGATGGAGAGAGAGGGGGTGTATTGTGAAGAATCAGGCTCGAAATTTCAGAGTCATTAAAACAAAGGATGTTTTGTGATTTTTCCTGGTACCCATATCTGGGTTCTCTAGAACTGTGAATATATATATATATATATATATATATATATATATATACTCTTCGAGGAAAAATCAGTATCAGACATGCTGTGAAATGTTTAACCGCATTCCTTATAATTGGATGTATTTTCTGTAGATAAAAAGCTGGGAAGAAACAAGTCAAATTTTATGCTTTCAAGTGCTATGGTTATAACTATGGCTATAGTTTCTTAAAGCTGCATCTGAGTTGCTTCAACCCATGTCTGTTGCTTCAAGCTGCTTCTGGGTTGCTTCAAACTGCTTCTGAATTGCTTTAAGCTGCCTCTGAATTGCTTTAAGCTGCCTCTGAGTTGCTTTAAGCTGCTTCTGAGTTGCTTTAAGCTGCCTCTGAGTTGCTTTAAGCTGCTTCTGAGTTGCTTTAAGCTGCCTTTGAGTTGCTTCAAGCTGCCTCTGAGTTGCTTTAAGCTGCTTCTGAGTTGCTTTAAGCTGCCTTTGAGTTGCTTCAAGCTGCTTCTGAGTTGCTTCAAACTGCTTCTGAATTGCTTTAAGCTGCCTCTGAGTTGCTTTAAGCTGCTTCTGAGTTGCTTCAAGCTGCTTCTGAGTTGCTTCAAGCTGCTTCTGAGTTGCTTTAAGTTGCTTCTGATTTGCTTCAAGCTGCTTCTGATTTGCTTCAAGCTGCTTCTGAGTTGCTTCAAACTGCTTCTGAATTGCTTTAAGTTGCCTCTTAGTTGTTTCAAGCTGCTTCTGAGTTGCTTCTAGCCTCCTCTTAGTTGCTTCAAGCTGCTTCTGAATTGCTTCAAGCTGCTTCTGGGTTGCTTCAAGCTGCCTTCTGAGTTTCTTTAAACTGCTTCTAAGCTGCTTCAAGCCATGTTGGATGCTTAAAGCTGCAACATAGTTTCTTCAAGCCACTTCTGTTGCTTCAAGCTGCTTCTGAGCTGCTTCAAGCTGCATCTGAGTTGCTTCAGGGCATGTCTGTTACTTCAAGCTGCATCTGAGTTGCTTCAAGCCATGTCTGTTGCTTCACACTGCATCTAAATTAAATCAAACTGCTACTGAGTTGCTTCAAGCTGCATCTGTTGCTTAAAGGTGCATCTGAGTTGCTTCAAGCTGCGTCTGTTTTTTTCTTTGATGCTTTAAACTGACTTTGACATGAACGGGGGAGGAGATCAGCTGAGACAAAAACAATGATCTGCTTGGGTATTCTACGTCGTCTTTCCCCGGTCTGCTGAGAGTGAATTGGAACCCGATTCAGAGATATGCAAGTAATGTGCCAGTTGTTTTTGGAATTATCCTGAAAGTGTCCACAGGAGGGAGAGTCGCCTTTCTATAGAGCCCGTCTATCACCTCATTTCCACCTGATTTGCTCTCTGAAGAGCAATCTGCGTTCAGATCGCTCCTCCTTCCTGGGACAGGAAACAAGGGAAGTAATGGGGACAGAAGTAAAAACCCGACAGGGGTCCCATCCGCCCTTTTTAAAGGGATTCTGCAGTCTTTTCCGAGTTTGGGGTAGGAGGGGTGGCCTAATAATTATAATAAAGTGTTCGGTAACGGACAGAGACCAAATCGCAGGTACTAAAGGGTCCTGTTGAGCACAGAGTCCAGATATAGAAGTGTTATCGCTACCTATTGAAGTGAATGGGGCAACGACAGTCGGTTTGTCATTTTCAGGGTTAAAGCAGGCAGTGAGGAGGTGACATATCGCCTCCTCTCAGCCTGACGAAGCCCCCTTTGAAGAGCGATCCATCACAGATCGCTTTTCAGAGGGGTGGCAGTATAGCCAGACATGTCAACGAGTGCTAATAAACAAAGTTTTTGCTTTAGGTACAATTTAATATAAAAAAATCGCCATGTTGATCCTCCGGATTCAGTATTATCGGCCCCTGGCCAGGACTGCAGATCAGAAGCTGTATGTTTCCCGATACTTCCCTGCTTTGCCTGCTTGTTACAGGTGAGCGGTGATAATTCTTAAACAAGAGGATGGCCATGATGGTGAGGAGGTAAGAATGAAGGAGCAGTGGGGTATCATGGTCGGTCCCCGGAGTCCCCCTTAAGCCGGAGGTGTCAGGTCGCTCGGGGGCACCCAGCGCACAATGGCAGCCGAAGCTCGCTCGTCTCCATCCTGACCTTCGTTCCCTGAACTTTAAGCGCGAACAATCGCCCCCGTGATAAGGAGACACCGGTGTTGTCGCCGCCAGAGAAGGGCCCCATTATTCCCTGCGGAAACCGGACACCTCCCTCGCGGCCCCCGCCACAGAATAGACGCTTCAGGCTGTAGACGGCCTCCCCCGGGTCCCCGGTGCGCCGCGTCTATCGCTGGAATCGTGAGACCCTTTTGTTTTTAGGTTATCCGAATGACAGCTTTTATGAGGTCGGCTTTCTTTTGTTGGGGCCCGGAGACAACGTTGGCGGCCCTATTGTGCAATTGTTGTAAATGATCGGCACAACATTTGCACAAAAAAGGAAAAAAAGGAAGGCATGGGATATTTTCATCACATTTCTAGCTTTGTTTAATGTTACGAAGGGCTGAGTCGAATGCTTTTGCTGGGTGAGATAACTGGTTTGCCTATCGGAGTCTCATCGTCGCCGTACCT
Organism: Pelophylax lessonae; assembly: GCF_965119305.1. Lineage (NCBI taxonomy): Eukaryota > Metazoa > Chordata > Amphibia > Anura > Ranidae > Pelophylax > Pelophylax lessonae. The sequence goes on from NC_138780.1 coordinate 17,047,421, forward strand.
TACTCACCAACAATAAGGCAAAATCACACGCGTGGGAGGGAGCGGCCTATTAGCAATCCTGACCCCGGCAAGTCATCCTCCTTAGGATATCAGCCCAGCAGGTATATATATGGCCACTGAGACCCGAGAAACAGATAGGTGTGTGCGGCTAATGGCGGCATACAGCCACGAGTCACAGAGCCGAGGCAAATGATTTTGCTGGGTGAGATAACCGGTTCGCCTAACGGAGTCTCATCGTCGCCGTACCTTACTTACCAACGATAGGGCGATATCACACGCGTGGGAGGGAGCGGCCTATTAGCAATCCTGACCCCGGCAAGTCATCCTCCTTAGGATGTCAGCCCAACAGGTATATATATATATATATATGGCAACTGCGGCATCGAGAAAATCTCTACAGAAAAAATGTCGAGCAGTGCCACCGAATGCGACCCATTCAGGAAAATAATGCCAGGCCGCAGCCGTATGGTGATACAGTATATAGAGGGTTAAAACAGGCAGTGAGGACATGACATATTGCCTACTCACTGCCTGTCAAACACCTCTGAAAAGCCCTGCCATCTAAACTTGGAGCAATGGGGGTGCCATTCAGTCTGAAGCACCTTGCTAATGGATGTGCGCTGCAGTGCAGCACAACGCACAGCAATGCACTAAGGTTGCGACGCACTACAAAACTAAAATGTATCCATGCGTCATTGTTTTCCACCATACCTGGGAGCTTTTGTCATTTAGTTGGTCTAAGAATGGGGATGGGGACAGGGAGGTCAGAGCAGGCAGTGGGCTGAATAGCAGAACACGCAACTGGAGAACAATGCCAGGTGAAAGATGGCAAGTTCCCAGGTATGGATGCCGTGAGATGACAAATGTCCATTGGCAAGGTGTATGGGGACTCCATTAAGAATGAATGGTACCGCATGGCACCGACACCAATATGCATCGCTTTGTGTTGCAGCAAAAAACATGGTAATGCCTGCATTAGTGCAACGACATGGTGTGAGCATGCTGCATGCGCCTAGTCATGCTCTTGGAAGGCCACCTTGAAATATCAGTTAATACATGACAAAGGATTCATAGAGCACTAGGAGATAGATAGATAGATAGAAAATCCATTTTTTTTTTAGTGAGTACACCCCTAAGTGACAATGTCCAAATTGGGCCCAATTAGCCATTTTCCCTCCCCGGTGTCATGTGACTCGTTAGTGTTACAAGGTCTCAGGTGTGAATGTGGAGCAGGTGTGTTAAATTTAGTGTTATCGCTCTCACTCTTTCATACTGGTCACTGGAAGTTCAACATGGCACCTAATGGCAAAGAACTTTCTGAGGATCTGAAAAAAAGAATAATTGCTCTACATAAAGAGGGCCTAGGCCAGTGATGGCGAACCTTGGCACCCCAGATGTTTTGGTACTACGTTTCCCATGATGCTCATGCACTCTGCACAAGGTTCACCATCACTGGCCTAGGCTATAAGAGGATTGCCAAGACCCTGAAACTGAACTGCAGCACAGTGGCCAAGACTATACAGCGGTTTAACAGGACAGGTTCCACTCAGAACATCCAGAGTGATCATGGGCCTCTAGGCTGCATCTCTGATCAGTCTTCTCCTTGTATGAGCTGAAAGTTTAGAGGGACGGCCAGGTCTTCGTAGATTTGCAGTGGTCTGATACTCCTTCCATTTCAATATTATCGCTTGCACAGTGCTCCTTGGGATGTTACAATCTTTTTGTATCCAAATCCGGCTTTAAACTTCTCCACAACAGTATCTCGGACCTGCCTGGTGTGTTCCTTGTTCTTCATGATGCTCTCTGTGCTTTAAACGGACCTCTGAGACTATCACAGTGCAGGTGCATTTATACGGAGACTTGATTACACACAGGTGGATTCTATTTATCATCATTAGTCATTTAGGTCAACATTGGATCATTCAGAGATCCTCACTGAACTTCTGGAGGGAGTTTGCTGCACTGAAAGTAAAGGGGCTGAATAATTTTGCACGCCCAATTTTTCAGTTTTTGATTTGTTAACAAAGTTTGAAATATCCAATAAATTTCGTTCCACTTCATGATTGTGTCCCACTTGTTGTTGATTCTTCACAAAAAATTACAGTTTTATATCTTTACGTTTGAAGCCTGAAATGTGGCAAAAGGTCAAAAAGTTCAAGGGAGGCCAAATACTTTTGCAAGGCACTGTATGTATGTATATATATATATATATATATATATATATATAAACAATTATATATGTAAAATTAGCAAAATAAATAAATACAAGAAAAAAAATATATATATAGTATATATACTGTGTATGTAAATATACATACATACAGTACATATATATATATATATATATATATATATATATATATATATTGTATGTATGTATATTTATATATATATATATATATATATATATATATATATATATATATTTTTTTTTTTTTCATTTATATACATCGTTTATATAAATATGTGCATATTAAAATAAAAACAATTAAAAAAAACAAATATATTTAGTAAAATAAATATTTATTCCATCATTTTAAAGAAATGAGAAAGTGTGAAACATGAATGAAATAAAATTGTCTCTCAGTCGCTTCTCTTTCCAGCCTTTGCCATGGATCTCAGTAATCCGATGAGGCTGGAGGTAAACGTGGCCTTGCATCTCATTTGGAAAGTTTACATAACACTGACTCAAGCATAATCCTCCCCTTATCACAAACTTCCCATGGGGTTGACTAAACCCATTTAGTGTGTAATTAAAGATACACCTGCTAATGAGATAACGCATTTAGGTTTCAAGTCCTAGTAAAGATGGCCGCCCATGTGCCCTGCAGCTCTCATGGGCACCCCACACTGGCAGAAGCTGAGTCCTGTAATTGACTCTCTGGGGGGGATTAGTGGAAATGAACCCTGAGGCCAGATCCCGGACCCCCCGCAGTCCGAGGGGCTTAATGACTCCTATTCAAATCCAATGCAAATCAGCTTAATTTGTGAGACACTGCTCTCCTAATTGAGGAAACCCTGCTAGTAATTATCTCATTAACTGATAAAGATCCCCCCAGGGAAGGTCAGCAGAGGAAACTCCATTCCTCATGAGAAAACCAACAAATGCTTGACATGCTTTAGGTTCCTTAGCTGGACTTAAAGGGTCACTCCACCTAGAACTGATAGATCGGGGTGCTGGGGGCAAAAACCATTGGACAGTTCTTCTTTCCCTGGAGGACTCTATTGATGGGACGTCTGCCCTGATTTTACCAGTCTGCCCACTTGTTATGCTCATTAGAGGGGTTCCCACCTTCCCTGTTGAACTTTGAAGGCCCATACCTAGGGCGGGACTTCTTGATTTTATTCTGTTCTGTTCGGTTCTGGCCGGTTCATTTTGGTTGGAACCATTGGACAGTTCCTTCTTTCCCTGGAGGACTCTATTGATGGGACGTCTGCCCTGATTTTACCGGTCTGCACTCTTGTTATGCTCATTAGAGGGGTTCCCACCTTCCCTGCTGAACTTTGAAGGCCCGGACCCGGGGAGGGACACAAAAAGGGTTCTTGTTTCTATTCTGTTCTGTTCTGGCGGGTTCATTTTGGTTGGAACCATTGGACAGTTTCTTCTTTGCCTGGAGGACTCTATTGATGGGACGTCTGCCCTGATTTTACCGGTCTGCACTCTTGTTATGCTCATTAGAGGGGTTCCCACCTTCCCTGCTGAACTTTGAAGGCCCGGACCCAGATAGGGACTTATTGTTTCTATTCTGTTCTGTTCGTTTCTGGCCGGTTCATTTTGGTTGGAACCATTGGACAGTTCCTTCTTTCCCTGGAGGACCCTATTGATGGGACGTCTGCCCTGATTTTACCGGTCTGCACACTTGTTATGCTCATTATAGGGGTTCCCACCTTCCCTGCTGAACTTTGAAGGCCCGGACCCAGGGAGGGACACAAAAAGGGTTCTTGTTGCTATTTTGTCGGTTCGGTTCTGGCCGGTTCATTTTGGTTGGACCCATTGGCTGCTATTGCCGGAGTCTGGATTCCCAGTGCTATGCCAAGGGTGGGGTTCCCACTGCCTAGGAGGAGAACTGCTGGAACTTGCAGTCCTTCCTGAAGATACCATCCATGGACTCTGCCAAAAATGGACTCTTTCCTCAGCAGGTATGCTGGGGCAGCCACAAGACTGAAGTTAGGAGCTAGGGATGTTATAGAAATAGGTACTCTGTTGTCTGTATTTGTCATCCAAATCTATTCAAGTAAAGCGTTTGAAACTTTGCCTAATCTGAAGTTACTCAAGGGGTGGCATGCAAGTAACTGGCACATATAGTTTACAGCAACACATCGGGGTATGAAGATAACGGTCCAAAAGTTACTACAGCGTGAAGACACAAGTGGTTACCAAGGGTAATGAAGGTTTCTCTAGCAGCCTCTCGTAAAAGGGTGTACATGTGACGGGTGAGCAGCGAGGGAGATGTTGTCGTCACTGCTTCAGCAGCGATCCATCTCCAATAGCAATGGGAGCAAATCTGCACCACCGGGACCCTCATCCTGTACACAGGTATGGAAGACAAAGAGGTAAGTGAAATGCATGCATGGAGACCATGCTAGGTGCACGGCGGGACCCCATACTGTTACTGGGAGTGAAGTAGCGGTGATACGCTGGACAGGTGGAGAGGGCATCAACGACTTATGTCACATCTAACCGCACAAGTAACCGTGGTAATGTACAGTAACATCGGGAGAGTTTATTAGAGATCACTCAGTTGTTTCAGTAAAGGTACCCCCCCCCCCCCCACCTGTGTAAGACAGTGACCCTATCTAACGTACCTAGTGTTACCCAGAACAACCAACCCTGATGTAGGCCTCTCATGTGACCCTTACCCAACCGCTCAACAAGGAGGGAAACATGGAGGACCTGACGACCAACCACACCTCATCTAGCCCCCATCCCCCTTTTCCTCTTCCCCACTCTCCCCTCTCACCCCTTCTCCCCGAAACTCTCTCCCCCCTCACTTCCCCCATCCCCTCTCATTTTCATCAACCAACCACACCTCATCATGCCTCAACCGCCCTTTTCCTCTTCCCCACTCTCCCCTCTCACCCCTTCTCCCGAAACTCCCTCCCCTTTCACTTCCCTCTCTCCCCCTCTTCCCTCTCTCACTCACCTCCCCCTTTTTTCTCCTCCCTCTCCATGTCTCTCTCCCTCTCTCCCCTCCTCAAATGTCTCTCTCCCTCTCACCCCCCACAATGTCTCTCTCCCTGCCCCCCCCTATCTCCCTCTTCCCCCACCTCCTCCCGAAATGTCTCTCCCTCTCTCTTCTCTTCCCCCCCTAAATATTTCTCTCCCACTCTCTCTTCCCTCCCTCCCCAAATGTCTCTCCCTTTACCCCTCCACATGTCTCTTTCCCTGTCTCCCCCTCCCTAAATGTCCCCCCCCCCCAAATCTTGTTTTCCCTCCCCCCCCCACATGTTTCTCTCCCCCCCCACATTTCCCTCTTCCTCGCTCCCTCCAATGTCTCTCTCTCTCTCCCCCCCTCCAATGTCTCTCTCCCTCTCCCCCCTCTCCAATGTCTCTCTCCCCCCTCCCCAAATGTCTCCCCCCCCTCCCAAATGTGTCTCTCTTTTTCCCTTCCACATGTCTATCTTCTTCTCCCCCCCCCACATGTCTCTATTCCTCTCTTCCCCCTCCCCATATGGCTTTTCCTTGTCTCTCCCCCCCCACCCCCCAAATATCTCTCTCCCTCTCTCTTCAACCCCCTCCCCATATGTATATCTGCCTCTTCCTCCCCCCTATGTCTCTCTCCCTTTTCTCCTCCACATGTCTCCCCTCCCCCATGTCTGTCTCTCTTTTCACCTCCTCCCCAAATCACCCCCCCCCCACATGTCTCTCTTCCTCTCTCCCTGCCTCCCCGAATGTCTGTCTCCCTGTCTCCCCCCCCCCCCTCAGCGAATGTCTTTCTCCCTCTCTTCCCCCCCCAAGTGTCTCTCTCCCTATCTCCCTCCCTCCTCCCCAAATGTCTCTCCCTCCCTCTTCTCTTCTTCCTCAAATGTCCCTCTCTCTTCCTCCCCCCTCCCCAAATGTCTTTCCCTCTCTCTCCCCCCCCCTAAATATTTCTCTCCCATTCTTTTCCCTCCCCCCCAAATGTCTCTCCCTGTCTCCCCAAATGTATTTTCTCCTTCCCGCCTCCACATGTTCCTCACCCCCCCTCACATGTCTCTCTTCCCCCACCCCCCCCCCTCATGTTTCTCTTACTCTCTTCCCCCCCCCCCCAATGTCTTTTTCCCTGTCTCCCCCCCCATATGTCTCCCTCCCTTTCCCCCCCAAATGTATCTCTACCTTTTCTCCCTCCACATGTCTCTCCCCCCCCCCACATGCCTCTCTTCCACTCTCCCCCCCCGCAAATGTCTTTTACCCCCACCCCAAATCTCTCTCTCCCTTTCTCTCCACCCCCTCCCCAAATGTCTCTCTCCTATCTCCCTCTCTTCCTCCTCAAATGTCTCTTCCCCCCTCACAAATGTATTTCCCTCTCTGTTCCCCCCAAATGTCTCTCACCCCCCCCCTTACTTTCTCCCTTTTTTTCCCCTCCCCCATGTTTCTTTTCCTCTCTTCCTCCCTCTCCCTATGTCTCTTTCTTTATTTTCTCTACTTCCCTCAATGCCCCCCATCTCTCTCTATCCCCTTCCCATGTCTCTCTCCCTCAATGCCCCCTCCCCCCATGTCTCTCTCCCCCTCTTCCCTTCCTCCCCATGTCTCCCTCTATCCCTGCCCCCCTATTGCTCTCTCCTTCTCTTCACCCCTTTCCCCAAGTCCCTCCCCTTTGTCTCGTCCCTTCTCCACCTAATTAATTTACCTAAGCCATTTGCCTCCTTTCCATCGGTTTACAAAAGCAACCACATCCACTGGAAGCCTAATTTCAGCTTCCAGCTATGGATAGAGTTACAGTAAATTGTTCCAATGCCAATTTCTCCGGTGTCCGAGTCTTCACCCAAAGTGGAGCACCTTATAAGCTCCAAACACTCCGAGGATGGACAGCTTACATCCCAGCCTATCATACGGGGGCAGAGTGCCTTGTACTCTGGAAAAAAGTTTCTGTTTATTGACATCGCTAATAATTCTTCATCAGGGCTCTAATGAAGGGGGCATGGCTCCAGGAACGTGTCGGTCATTTTACACTTTGCTGGCTGGACCCGTGGTAGATTTTAGAATAAAAGTGTTTCTAAACCCAGCAACAAAAATGTTATATATTGCGGCATACCCATCATTGGATGAGGTGGCAGCATTCATTTTCTTTTTTCAGGCTAAGAACATTTTCTGCAAGTACAGAAAAAAATACCAAAGAAGTCCAGTTGCCCTGTAACTTCCTGGGCACTGAGCTGAAATCTCCAGCAATGTTGTCAGCTTTAACAGCTATCTTGTGTGAACTGCACAGCCCTGCACAGGAGAAGGGGAGGTGTTTGTAGTCCAAATCCAAATCAGAACTGCAGCCAAGGTGGACACTGCCCACAGCTACATAAATAACCTAGTCTCAAAACACCAACCTAATCTTTTTCTTCATTCCTCCCAAGACCTGCTGCTCGCTAGCTCCCTCGCCACCCCCTCCCGTGCTCGCCTTCAGGACTTTCCCAGAGCCTCTCCCATCCGATGGAACTCCCTACCCCAATCTCCTAGTCTGTGCACTTTTATATGATCCCTATATATAACTTCCATAGATACAGTACAGCGAGTGAGCGTTGTCACCCTAGCACAGGAAGTGGGTTGTTGGCAGGATCACCAGGTAGAAATTAGGAAGAAAAAGTCTGAGTCAATGCACGGCAATGCACCTGCTCTGTGTGCGGTGCATTTCAGTTCCATTCATTGTAAATTACATCCTAACACACTGTATAGTAGAGTGCAAAGCTTGAAGCAGCACAACACACATACTATGCGTTGCGTCACATAGGGCGCTATTTCATCTGACGTAGTGTGATAGCAGCCCATTGATAATACTGTATATGGTCTGACTTAGAAAAACATAAAGCATGCTGTAACGAACTGCAATGGATCACCTAATGTGATTGGGCCCTGAAAAAAGAAAACGAATGCAGGCACCTCATTTAAGGACTGCTGTGCTGCAATATAATATATTTTCAGGTTGGGTTAGAGACCTTCAAGCATATTATGCTAGAGGGTGCAGAGCTTAGAACACAGAAGCCCCCCCCGAAGTCCACCTGTCCTGCACTTAAATCACAGAACCCCAGTGCCACATGGTAAAGCGTTCGGCTTTACTGGAGCGGCAATATAAAGTTATTGTTGGGGCAGCGCTGGAGAATTTCACAGCTTCTTTTTTTTTTTTTTGAAGGGCTTCTGGGAACAGCTGTGTCATAAAGAATTGTTTGTGCAATCCGTGCCTCCTGCCAAACGCCCTCCGGGGTCAGACAGAGGGGACGTGAGTCACAGCGACCGGCACAGTCCCGAGTCCCATCAGAGTTTTGATGATCTTATCAAAGCGTGTTAATGTTTTTATAACTTTGAACCTATGTGTAGGGTGATATATGGACATGGAGATGGCCATGTATCTTCGTTACATATGCAAGTTCTACTTCCTGCTTAGTAGGGATGAGGAACTTCTGAAAAGTCGTGATCAGTGACGAACTTCTGAAAAGTCATAATCAATAGAGGACTTCTGAAAAGCCGTAATATTGAGGAACTTCTGAAAAGTCGTGATCAGTGAGGAAACTTCTGAAAAGACGGGATCAGTGAGGAAACTTCTGAAAAGACGGGATCAATGAGGAAACTTCTGAAAAGACGGGATCAATGAGGAAACTTCTGAAAAGACGGGATCAGTGAGGAAACTTCTGAAAAGTCGTGATTAGTGAGGAAACTTCTGAAAAGACGGGATCAGTGAGGAAACTTCTGAAAAGACGGGATCAATGAGGAAACTTCTGAAAAGACGGGATCAATGAGGAAACTTCTGAAAAGACGGGATCAGTGAGGAAACTTCTGAAAAGACGGGATCAATGAGGAAACTTCTGAAAAGACGGGATCAGTGAGGAAACTTCTGAAAAGACGGGATCAGTGAGGAAACTTCTGAAAAGACGGGATCAATGAGGAACTTCTGAAAAGTCGTGAATAATGAAGGACTTCTGAAAAGTCGTGATCAGTGACGAACTTCTGAAAAGTCATAATCAATAGAGGACTTCTAAAAAGCCGTAATAGTGAGGAACTTCTGAAAAGTCGTGATCAGTGAGGAAACTTCTGAAAAGACGGGATCAGTGAGGAAACTTCTGAAAAGTCATGATCAATGAGGAAACTTCTGAAATGTCGTGATTAACCACTTCAATACCGGGCACTTTCACCCCTGATAGGCACTGATAGGCGGCACTGATAGGCGCTGATATGTGGCACTGATAGGTAGCACTGATATGCAGCATTGGTGGGCACTGATAGGCGGCACTGCTGGGCACTGATAGGCGGCACTGCTGGGCACTGATAGGTGGCACTGATAGGTGGCACTGATGGGCACTAAAGGGCACTGATAGGCGGCACTGGTGGTCACTGATAGGCGGCACTGATCGACACTGACGGGCGGCACTGATGGGCACTAATGGGACTGATAGGTGGCACTGGGGGGCAATAATGGGCACTGGTGGGCAGCACTGATAGATGACAATGATGGGCACTGGTGGGCAGCACTGATGGGGAGGGCACTGGCGGGCAGCATTGATGGGGAGGGCAATGGGGGGCTCCCTGAGCCCTGATTGCCATCCCTGGTGGCCATAGTGGGCATCCCTGGGGTCATGGGTGGGCATCCCTGGGGTCATGGGTGGGCATCCCTGGTGGTTCTAGTGGCACCCCCCCCCGAGGGTCTGCACTGGTAATCAATGATCTGATTACCAGTGCCGATCCCCCCTGTCAGAGGAGCCGTCGATCGGCGCTCCTTTACTCATGCCTGTCAGGCACGTACTCAGGAAAGCCGATCAATGGCTCTTCCTGTTTACTATGTGACCAGCCGTGATTGGACACGGCTGATCACATGGTAAAGAGCCTCCGTCAGAGGCTCTTTACCGAGATCGGAGATGCAGGGAGTCAGTGTGACACCTCGCATCACCGATGCGCAGAGCGCATTATCCTGCCGCCGTCATATGACGTCCGGTCAGGATAATGCAACCACATTCCCGCCGTCATCTTGCTATAGGGTGGGCGGGATGTGGTTAAGGAAGGACTTCCTAAAGTCGTGATCAGCGAAGAACTTCTAAAAAGTCGTGATCCATGAGGAACTTCTAAAAAGTCGGGATCAATCATGGTTCAGCCAAACTTTTAAAAAAATTCAGATACCCCTGAAATTTGGGCTTTCTGGTTTGAAAGTCAATGGGAATCCAAATGTGGTTAAAAGAAAACAGTATACTTCAGAGCAGCAAGTGATGCAAAACTGTGCAGAATAGTTTGAGAAACTCCAGGAAGCCTGATGAGATGTTGGGTCGAAAAACAGCCCAAATCCTTTCCTTTTAAAACTTCACCAGGGGCCCTAAGATAGAAGGGCAGGACCTGACCTAGTGGGACCAGCAATAGCAGGAACAGTCTTTAGAGCAGCCTTTTCCCCCTTTCTCCTAGAAGCCTTTTGGGGATCTGAACCACCAAAAAACAACACTGAAATGCTGATTCATCTCCTTTGCTTAGAAGTTGTATAGTTATGACTGGGGTTCTACTTTAAAGCTAATCTGTTAGCCTTTTTAAACTTTGAGAGGTTAGGTGTCATACACACGTAATTCTTTTGGCGCTTTCCCACACCATAGGAATCGCAGGTTCTACTTACAGCTGCTCATACAAGTAAATGGTCGTGTTCATGTAGATGGATTCTGTGTTTATGTTTGCCTGTACCTCTACAGAAGCCATTGGCATTTACCAAAGGTTTCCACAAGTAAGGTTGCATACAACCATTCACCCATATTGGTGGCTGAATGTAGAAGCTGAGGCTTCCCGGGTGCAGGAAAGCTCCATAAATTTTACCCTGAAGAACTTTTCAGCATGTAAACACTCCTGTGCATAAAGCCTAAGAGTCTTGTCCATGGATACCACAAGACACCTTCTATTGTTTCATTGTTAGCCAGAAAAAACCTTTGGTTGATATTCTATATTACATAAGGATGGTTATCAACAAGCCCAATAGGCAAATGACCACCAATGTTGGGACATTTTTCTCCCACTGATGACCATTGCATGGGCATTCTTCTTCCCACTGATGACCAATGGTGGGACATTCTTCCCTCTAATGATCACTAATGCCTCAACATTATTCCTTCCACTGACCATTTACACCAGAACATACTTCCTCCCATTGACCACCAATGCTGCCTGGGACATTCTTCCTCCCACTGACCACCAATGCTGGGACATTCTTGCTCCCATTGACAACCAATGCTGGGACCTTTTTTCTCTCACAAATGACCAGTGCTGGGACATTCTTCTTCCCATTGACCAACCAGTTCAGAATGTTCTTCCCCCTACTGACTAGGGATGATCGAACTTTTGAAAAGTTTGGTTCGACCAGAACACCCGAATTTCCCAAAAGTTCGGTTCGGATTCCAGAACCCCATTGAAATCAATGGGACCTGAACTTCTGGAATCAAAAAACACAATTTTGAAGCCCTAAAACCCAATAAATGCCCCTAAAAAGTGCCTAGGGTTCTGGGTCATGCCCCAGGGACTATGAATCAGGCAAAAAAAAGTTCTTAAAAATTGTCGTTTTTGATATATATATATGTATATATGTATACCCCTAACCCAGAATCTGCATAGTGGGGTCACCATGACATGGCAGAGTCAGGTCACCCTAAACTACACTACGGTCACCCTGACACTTAAAGCTATCCCTACAAAAACTAGATTTTTGAATCTAACTATAGTGATATATAGTACCCTAACGACACCGCATATCCCTTTCCTCACACTAATAATTGCAAAATGACACTGGAGCTTTACAAGCAGCAGGAGAAACACAAATGCTTCCACTCTCTTCTACAGCCTCTGTATTACAATGCTAGAGTTTTGGCGGGGCTATGTTATATACTGGGGGGCGTATGGGGGGCGTATTCACTCCTGATTGGCCTCTGGACCCTGTAGTCACTCCAATCACATTTTACTGATGTTTCTGGACCAATCATGGGCTTTTAAAGACCAGTTCCTGTCCCATTGCATTTTGGGCGGTTCTGGTGGCCGAATTCCGAACTTTTACTGCAAAAAGTTCGGAATTCGGCCGAATTTCGAACACCCAATGTTCGGGTGGAACCGATGGTCGTCCCGAACCGTTCGTCCCTACTACTGACCACAAATTCCACAACATTATTCCTCCAAGTGACCACCAATGCCAAAACATTCTTTTACTTACCACCAATGCTGCGACATTCTTTCTCCTGCTGATGACAAATGCTGGGGCATTATTCCTTCCACTAACCAACCAGTCAAGAATGTTTATCCTCCTACTGACCACTGGTGCCACATTATTCCTCCCACTGACCACCAACATAAGAACATTCTTCCTCCTACCAACCACAAATGCTGGGACATCCTCTCTACCGCTGATGACCAATGTGGGGGCAATATTCCTTCCAATGACCAACCAGTCCAGAACATGTATCCCCTACCGACCATCAATGCCAGAAACATTTTCCTCCCACTGACCACAAATGTCGGGGCTTTATTCCTTGCACTGAGCACTAATGCCAGGGCATTCTGCCCCAACTGACCACTCATGCCAGGATATTCTTCCTTCAATTGACCACTGACAAAGGCGCGGTTTTCCTCCCATAGACATTGATGCTGGGACTTTTTCACCCACTGACCAATGCCAAGGCTTTTATTCTTCCCACTGACACCAATGGCAGGGCTTCTTTTCCTCAAACTGACACCAATTCCAAGGCTTCTTTTTCTTCCACTAACCACAGTGCCAGGGCATTTGTCCTCCCACTGCATGGATGATGGAACACTCTAAGTGAAATATGAGAGCTGCCACTGTTGATCACTATGTGAAAATGCTATTTGTTTGACCGTTATACTAATCCTCTGGTTTCAATGTTTTCTAATCACTTACCTAGAACAAGAACACAAACAAGGAAAGTCTGAGTAATATAAAAAGTTCTTCCCCAATCCCCAGGGTCAAAATCTGGATTTAGTGGATTTCGGAGGATTTCATCTTGACAGTCAGGCTATTGGCATTTGCAGAATTTGTTGTGATCAATAGTTAGACTCCACATTTCTCCCAGGAAAGAATTTGAAAATATATACAGTGTACATTTTTTTTTTCAATTCTAGCGTGTCAATTGTATACGTGCATCTGGCAGTGGGTAGTGATGGCTCATTAGCAGATACGCGGCGGCATGTGAGTGAGCCGGTCTCTGCCAGAGCACGGTAACTGCCATTTGCCTGCCACTAAGCATTAGCAGAATGTGACTCAGCCATTGATCAAAGCTCACCCGCTCTTTTGTGGGTCTAACGCTGATCCTGGATAATCTGCTTAGAGCCCTCGTTCACTTTGTGACCCCAAAAGCCTGTTAGCTTCTTCCCATCTCCCAGACTGAGAAGCGATCAATATCGCGCAAAGCTAACTACAGACATAAGACGATGCTTGCCCCCCTGCTCGTGAAAGGTTCATGAGCCGTAAGGACCTTACCTCCCAAACAGGTCAAGTGTATCCAATGCCAATCTTATTTTCATTTTTACTAGATTAGGTTATGGTTAAAACCCCTGCCAGGTTTTTGTTGCTGTCTATGTCTCCATTGGCAAGATTCACCCTCTGAATTTCTCCTGGTGACCATTATCATTGGGAATGGGGAATCTAAATTGTAACGGTTGTCAGAGAATAGGAATAAAGGGGAACTACTCCAGTGGGAACACCTGTTTCAATAGCGACTGTCTAAGGGAAGATTTCCTTCACTTTCTGTTGTGACTTGCTGGTGCGTAGATACAGGGTTATGATAACTCCTGACCCTGCCCACTGTTCACAGTTGGGTTTTCCAATATCCATTGTAAGTCCCTTTGCCCACACACCCATGTCTATGTCCCATTAGTGAGATTTCCCTTCACTTTCTATCTTGAGACACCAGGGGTGGTAGATATTTTTTTCCTGGGAGGGTTCAGAATGCCCCAAACCATGCAACAAGCTATAGAGTGAGTGTTGAGGGGCACCCAGTACAAAAGTTCATGACACTTAAGTCCAAATCTTTGTTGATCAAGAGAAGCCACCACATTTCGGGGGAAATGTCTCCCTCCAAACCATGCATCAAGCAAGGGAGTCTCATTTACCCCCATGAGGTGATGACCTCTCTACCCCCCTTACTTTGGAATGGAAAAACGTAGAAGAAGGCCAGGTTGGAAACTGCGAGTTCTGTCTGTGGCCCCCGTTCTACAAAGAAGAAGACTGAGGCACACCCATTGTGAAGGTGTATTACTCCTCCAGGCTACACACTGGGCCGCTCTGTCAAGTGGAGGGTGAGCCGATATAGGTAAAAAAATGCTGGCGGCCTTCTTTCACATTTCTTCAGACCCAAGTAAAGGGGGTAGAGAGGTCATCACCTCATGGGGGTAGATGAGACTACCTCGGTTGATGCATAATTTGGGGGGGAGGCATTTCTAACAAAAAACGGTGACTTCTCTTGATAAATAAAGATAAAGATTTGGTCTTGAACTCCTGTCTCCCCCCAAACCATGCATCAAGCAAGGTAGTTTTATCTACTCTCATGAGATGATTACCACTGACTCCATCCCTGTTACCTGGGTCTAGATTAACGTGGAAGAAGGTCAAATCGGAATGGGTGATTTTGCAGATGCAGTAGTAAATGGCACAGAAATTCAGCAGTATTGACCTATATCAGTTCACCCTCCCAGACAAGGGCACAGCCATGGTGAAGGTAAATTACTCCTTCAGGCTGCACACTGGGCAGCTCTGTCAAGTGGATGGTGAGCTGATATAGGTAAAAAATCCTGAATTTCTGCACCACTTACTACTGCATCTGCAAGATCACCCTTTCTGACCTGGCCTCCTTCCACGTTCCTCCTGAACCAGGTAAGGGGAGTAAAGAGGTCATCACCTTATGGGGGTAGATTAAATTACATTGCTTAATGCATGGTATGGGGGGTAAGCATTTCCCCCAAGACACGGTGACTTCTCTCTCAGTAAAGATAAAGATTTGGACTTAAACTCCTTAAGTGTCATAGACTTTTGTATTGGGCCCTCCTTAAAACTCACCCTATAGATTGATGCATGGTATGGAGTATTCTGAACCCCCCCTCCCCCTAGGAAAAAAATGTCTGTGCCTTTGGCGTCTCGAGATAGGAAGTGAAGGAGAATCTCCCTAATGTGACATAGACACGTGTGTGGGCAAAGCGACTTGCAGTGGAATTTGAAGGACCCAACTGTGTGCAGTGGGAGATTTCAACTTGGCAGGGTTATGAGCTACCAACACATGGTTGCAATCGATGGGTAGATTGCAATCAACAAGTTGCCAACCGTAATCCTACAGCCTTCCTCAGCTGTGGAGGACTGTCAGCTCTAGTGCCCATCTGCTGTGCTGTAGACACTCTACAGCAGGGATCCTCAAACTACGGCCCTCCAGCTGTTGCGGAACTACACATTTCATGAGGCATTGTAAAACGCTGACATTCACAGACATGACTAGGCATGATGGGAATTGTAGTTTCTGAACAACTGGAGGGCCATAGTTTGAAGACCCCTGCTCTACAGGAAGGTTTGGACCACCTCATTTCCCCCTCTATCCTTAAGTGTCATCAACTTTTGTACTGGGTGTTCCTCAACTTACCCTTTTGCTTGATGCTTGATTTTGGGTATTCTGAACCCCCCAGGAAAAAAATATCTACTGTATATGACCCTGGTGGCTTGAGATAGGAAGTGAAGGGAAATCTCCCTAATGGGACACAGACGTGTGTGTGGGCAAAGTGGCTTGCAATGGAGGTTGGAGGACCCAACTGTGTGCAGTAGGCAGAGTCAGGAGATGTCAGCATGGCATGGCATGAGCTACCCAACAAATGGTGGCAATCGATGGGTAGATTGCAATCAACAAGTTGCCAACCCTAATCCTACAGCCTTCCTTAGCTGTGGAGGAGTGTCAGCTCCTGAACCCCCAAAGAAAAAAATATCTATGCCCCTAGTGTCTTGAGATAGGAAGTGAAGGGAAATTTCTGTTCCCTATTTTATCCAAAACTAAAAAGAAAAGTGTTGGCTTTGGATATACCTTAACCAATTTATATAGTTCGAAACTCTTTAGCAAACTTTGGTTTTGTAAATTCCAAGCTATCATTTAGAACATGACAATTTCTGGTGGGACAATAGGTGTTTTGGGAATCACATAGAGAGTAGTTAGTACAGGCCGGTATTGTGCGTCGGGGGGTAAGTGAGTGATGAATTTTTAATGGCGCGCCATCAATCAGAGCTTTAGATGTCCTGATCCTCTCTATAGGGGTTACTGGACCTGTATGAGTGATGGTGTTGGAATTTTTCTGTATACTCAGGATACATCCTTTCCCTTTGACCATTATCCTCCCAAATCCTCTTTCTCCCCCTCTGTGAATGGACTTTTCCTATGTAAAACAGTCTCTTCTGCATAACTATGGCCTCAGCTATTGGAATGGAGATAACAGATTGAATTAGCTGACTTTTTGGCATTGATGGAGGCAGCGGGGGGGGGGGGGGGGATATTGAGGTGGGGAGCCAGACCTTGCCTGCTTTTTCCTTTTAAGAAATAGTTAGCTGCAATAGACCACCTTAAATGATATCACTAAGCCCAATCACTTATATAAGCTTTACCATGTTAACATCATTTCAAAAGGTAATTCCAAAATTTTGTAGTACAATATATTTTATAAAATTTTCGAGAAAAAAAATAACAAAGGTTAAATAAATACACAACATAGTCTGCTAAACCATTCTAATACAAGTAAAATACAAAAGGAAGTCAAGGCATTGAAAGTAATAAAAATTTCAAAATTTTGAAGGGCTCATTCACACCAACCTCATTGGGCTGCGTTGGGCATCATTGTCCAACGCAATCCCAACACTCAGACAAGCCAATTTGCCTTATGTCCTGTTGCTTCGGTTCACGCTATTGTGTGGTAAAAAGCAATGCTGGGACAAGGTCATCTAGAGCCTGGGGCGAGCATGCCGAATTACGCCCCCCCAAAATATAGGAACATTATGTGTCAGGAAAAATCCCCCCCCCCCCAAAAAAAAAATGAGAGCTTATCTGCATGCTTAGCTCAAATCCTCTCATTCCACTTATGCTCCCAACACAATTCCCAGCCCCCCCCCCCAAAAAAAAAAGAAAATTCCCCCTTCCTAGCACAAATCCTCTACCCCTCATATTTCCCCTCCGAGCACAAATCCCCCCCCCCACTCAAAATCCCCCCTCCTAGCACAAATTACCCTTCCCCAACCCCCATCCTAACACAGATTCCCCCCTCTAACCTAATTTCCCACCCCTCCAAGAAAATGTTCCCTCCTAGCACAAATCCTCCCCCCCACTACCATATTACCTTTTCTAGCACAAACCCCCTGAAATCCCCGCTCCTAGCACAAATTACCCTTCCCAAATCCCCCATCCTAACACAAATCCCACCTCTCCCGAATTTCCCTCCTCTCCAAAACAATATCCCCTCCTAGCACAACACTTTAGCTTTCCAGCATTGTGGTGCATTGGATGGGGTGACACTAATTATCTCTGAAGTAAGGGGTACTACCCCGGAAACATGTTAGCTTCCCAGCAATGTGGTGCATCAGATGGGTGACAGAATGGGGTGAAACTAATTAGCTCAGAAGAAGGGGGTACTTCCCCAAAACACTTTAACTTCCCAGTATTGTGGTGCATCTAATGGGGTGACAGAATGGGGTGACCCTAATTAGCTCTGAAGAATAGGGTACTTCCCCGAAACACTTTAGTTTTCCAGCATCGTGGTGCATCGGATGGGGTGACACTAATTATCTCTGAAGTAAGGGGTACTACCCCTGAAACATGTTAGCTTCCCAGCATTGTGGTGCATCAGATGGGTGATAGATTGGGGTGAAACTAATTAGCTCAGAAGAAGGGGGTACTTCCCGAAACACTTTATCTTCCCAGTATTGTGGTGCATCTAATGGGGTGACAGAATGGGGTGACACTAATTAGCTTTGAAGAAGAGGGTACTTCCCCAAAACACTTTAGCTTTCCAGCATCATGGTGCATCGGATGGGATGACACTAATTATCTCTGAAGTAAGGGGTACTACCCCTGAAACACATCCGCTTCCCAGCATTGCAGTGCATTGGATAGGGGCCCTAGGGGCAGCGCAGCAGCACGACCTGTGATCCGCTGTGCCGCCAAGACACAGATTGTTGTACCAGGCCGCTGTACTCAGCCCTGGTACCATGTGATCGCTGTGGTCAATCACAGTGATCACATGTCAGTTGGTTGTAAACAATGGCTTTAATTCATAGCCATTGTGTACTATTGTGATGATCTGTCACAGCAATCACAGGGTATAGAGCCAATCACAGCAGACCTGTTCCATGTGATAGCAGTGGCCAATCACAACATTATACAATGGCACATGAATGGATGCCATTTACAGAGTAAAAATTATCAACACTGTATAAAGGAATCATTAAGTAAAAAAAAAAATATCCCGAACACTATGGTGACACTCTACTACTTTGGTAACAGTATGTAAAAAAGAAAATGAGAAAAAAAGACACATTTTCATGTTTTAATTTTCCAAAAAATTCTGACCAACAAAATACAACTTTTTTATATGTCAAAACATAAAAAAGACTCAGTGATGATTAAATACCACAATAAAAAAAAAATGTTTGTGTTAAAAAAAATATATATATAAAATTCGCTGGGGTACAGTGTTGCATTTTATAGGAAAAGGTTTTCATTTTCCAAAAAATTGTGACAGACAAAATACAACTTAGAAAAACTCGCTATGCATTTTACTAAATACCTTGTGGTGTCTACTTCCCAAAAAGGGGTAATTTGGGGGGTATTTGTACTGTTCTAACATTTTAGGGCTTCAGGAAATGAGATAGGCCGTCGGTACATCCGCATTGATCAATTTTCAAAAATACTGTATGTACCATATTTATTAGAATCTATAACTTTCACACAGACTGATTAATATACAGGGATTTGGGTTATTTTTACCAAAGAAAAGTAGCAGACTACATTTTGGCCTAAATTTATGAAGTAATATTATTTATTTGCAAAATTTAATAACAGAAAGTATAAAAGAAAGAAAGAAAGGAAGAAAGAAAGAAAGAAAGAGAGAAAGAAAGAAAAAGAAATAAAGAAAGAAAGAAAGAAAGAAAGAAAGAAAGAAAGAAAGAAAGAAAGAAAGAAAGAAAGAAAGAAAGAAAGAAAGAAAGAGAAAGAAAGAAAAAAAAAATGTGTGGCTTTTTTTCTCAAAACTTTTGCTATTTTTTCTTTTTATATAGCAAAAAAAAAAAACCCAGTGGTGATTAAATACAACCAAAAAAAACAAAAACGCTCCATTTGTGTTAAAAAAAATTATATAAATTTCACTGGTGTACAGTGTTGCATGACAGTAATTGGCATTCAAAGTGTGACAGCTCTGGAAACTGAAAATTAGACCGGGCAGGAAGGGGGCGAAAGTGTCTGGTATTGAAGTGGTTAAAATATATGGGAACGCAAATCCCGTTCAGGGTTGGAATTTCATTTGTTCGAGAAAATTTTCCATCCTTTTTCAAATTTTAAAAAATTTAGACTTACATAGTTAGTCTGGGCTATCTAGTTCGATCAATTAAAGTAAAAAATAATATCCTAATTAAAAAAAAAAAAAAAAAAAAAACGGATCTTAACCCCACTAGCCATTAGAAAATCAAAAAAACATTCGAAAACTAAAAATTTAGACTTACATAGTTAGTCTGGTCTATCTAGTTTGATCAATTAAAGTAAAAAATAATATCCTAATTAAAAAAAAAAGGATCTTAACCCCACTAGCCATTAGAAAATCAAAAAAACATTTGAAAACTAAAAAGTTAGACTTACATAGTTGGTCTGGTCTATCTAGTTCGATCAATAAAAGTAAAAAATAATATCCTAATAAAAAAAAAAAAAAAAAAAAAAAAGGATTTTAGCCCCACTAGCCATTAGAAAATCAAACAAACATTTGAAAACTAAAAAGTTAGAGTTACATAGTTAGTCTGGTCTATCTAGTTCGATCAATAAAAGTAAAAAATAATATCCTAATAAAAAGTAAATAAAAAAAAGGATCTTAACCCAACTAGCCATTAGAAAATCAAACAAACATTCGAAAACTAAAAATTTATACTTACATAGTTTGTCTGGTCTATCTAGTTTGATCAATAAAAGTAAAAAATAATATCCTAATAAAAAAAAAAAAAGGATCTTAACCCCCCTAGCCATTAGAAAATCAAAAAAACATTTGAAAACTAAAAATTTTGACTTACATAGTTAGTCTGGTCTATCTAGTTCGATCAATAAAAGTAAAAAATAGTATCCTAATTAAAAAAAAAAAAAAACGGATCTTAACCCCACTAGCCATTAGAAAATCAAACAAACATTTGAAAACTAAAAAATTTTCAATAAAATTCTTCTGGGTGTATGGCCAGCTTAACCCATTACCCTAACTGTTTGTATTAGGAGTTTACAGCCCCTTTTGTACCCTTGCTGTGGAAGCGGGAGCACCTGTCCACCATACTTTGAGATCTGAACACTTAGTCATCCGGTAATAAATAGTGACACATCCTTGACCTAGAGACAGCAGGAGAGGCCAGACCCGAAGGTGGTCCCCCTTCACATAAAACTTCCGTGTGGACAGTCTCCCAGTGGTCTCAGCCTTAAAAAAACATTCCTCAAATGCATCGTATTTCTCCTGTACAAACTGTCTGACATTAATGAGTTTTCCTTCTGACAGATTTTGCAGTTTACTGGCAACCTTCGACCCCGGAGGAGGCCTACGTATCCTCACCAACAGTCAGGTCCATCTCGGAAAGACCAGCCCTGCTATTTGAACAAGATGGATTCCTCATACAGAAGGTGTTTTCTGGTCAAAGGGAACACAAAAGTGAGGACATTTTGGAGGTCATTGCTAATTGATAGCAATTCAAATTTTATTTACAGAGCTTATCAAGTTAATTCCCTAATATTTTGTGCCGAAAAATTAAATAAATACCTGTTGTCAAACTAAAATAAATAAAAAAAAAAAATCTAAGCCACATTTCAAAACTTAGTTCTTCTTTCTGTATATATATAAAAAAAAAAAAAAAAACTACATACTTTGATGTTTCCACCAAAAGCCAACGGTTCTCTCAGAGATTTCTAGGGTCCATTGAGCTATGGCTGTTTGATGACTCCACCCAAAACCAACCTTCCTTGAGATGTTTCCACACTGCTGGCCTGCCCACAAGGATAGGGGTCTTCCAACAGTGGCAATACGAGTCAAGGATGATTGGTTTTCGGGTGGAGACATCAGTGTATGCAGTCTTATTTTGTCAATTATTAAACACAGAAGGAAGAGCTAAAGCCCCACGATAAGAAATTCGGCCGGGAAATTTCGTCCGATGACCGATCTGCTGATTTTCGGCTTGTTAGTATGATGCTTCCGACAGCCGACTCCGACTTTTCGGCCGAAAAAATTCTGGTGTGCAGGCTATATAATTTTTGTCCTCCGTCAACACGCGTCCGATTTTCGTCTCATTAGTACAGATTTAGACGGGGTAAAATCTTATGAGCAAGACTAGGCATGCTCAGAGAAGAAAGAACACATAGAAAGCAATCCAACACATGACATCACTTCTAAAATAGAATTCTGTCATACGGGAAAATTTGTGTGCAGTCTAGAGCACATTGCAACCAACAGACACGCACTCTGGACAAAAGACGGACGACCGGTCAGCGGAAATTCGTTGCGTGTGTACGAGGCTTTAGTTTTAGAGTGCGGCTTACATTTTTTTTTATATTTTTGACTAAGAGGGGAGACGATGAAAGGAGCAAACCTAGAGTGAAGCCATGGGTTTGGTTATGTTCATTGTCAAACTAATCCCTAAAATTTCCTATAAGCTTTATCACATCTATTCTCATTCAACGTTCCATGGAACCGTAGGGTTCCTCCAGAGATTTCTAGGGTATATTGAGCTGTGTTAGCCAATAGCCAGCACCCGGGTTGTCTGTGTTAGATGAAAGGAGCAAACCTAGAGCGAAGCCATGGGTTTGGGTATGTTCATTATCAAACTAATTCTTAAAATTTCCTATAAGCTTTAACACATCTATTCTCATTCAGCGTTCCATCGAACCATAGGGTTCCTCCAGAGATTTCTAGGGTCCATTGAGCTATGGCTGTTTGATGTCTCCACCCAAGACCAACCTTCCTTAATGTCTTTCAGCACTGCTGGCCTGCCCACAAGGATAGGGGACTTCCTGCCCTGGCTATACGAGTCAAGGATGATTGGTTTCGGGTGGAGACATCAGTGTATGCAGTCTTTTTTTGGCAATTATTAAACACAGAAGGAAGAGGTAAGTTGTAGAGTGCGGCTTACTTTATGTTTATATTTTTGACTAAGAGGGGAGACAGGCTGGGGTAGCCAGAATCCGGGTTGTCTGTGTTATATGAAAGGAGCAAACCTAGAGCGAAGCCATGGGTTTTGGTATGTTCATTGTCAAACTAATCCCTAAAATTTCCTATAAGCTTTAACACATCCATTCTCATTCAGCGTTCCATCGAACCGTAGGGTTCCTCCAGAGATTTCTAGGGTTCATTGAGCTGTGGCTGATTGGCCTCCTATCTAATGATGCCTCCATAGTCCCATATGTAGAGCAGAGACAAGGATTCGGGTATGTTCATTGTCAAACTAATCCCTAAAATTTCCTTTAAGCTTTAACATATCCATTCTCATTCAGGGTTCCATCGAACCATAGGGTTCCTCCAGAGATTTCTAGGATCCAGTGAGCTGTGGCTGATTGGCCTCCTGTCTGATGATGCCTCCATAGTCCCATATCCAGAGCAGAGACACGGGTTCAGGTATGTTCATTGTCAAACTAATCCCTAAAATTTCCTATAAGCTTTAACATATCCATTCTCATTCAGGGTTCCATCGAACCATAGGGTTCCTCCAGAGATTTCTAGGGTCCATCGAGCTGTGGCTGATTGGCCTCCTATCTGATGATGCCTCAATAGTCCCATTTTCAGAGCAGAGACATGGGTTCAGGTATGTTCATTGCCAAACTAATCCCTAAAATTTCCTATAAGCTTTAACATATCCATTCTCATTCAGGGTTCCATCGAACTGTAGGGTTCCTCCAGAGATTTCCAGGGTCCATTGAGCTGTGGATGATTGGCCTCCTATCTGATGATGCCTCCATAGTCCCATATCATGGGTTCAGGTATGTTCATTGTCAAACGAATCCCTAAAATTTCCTGTAAACTTTAACACATCCATTCTCATTCAGCATTCCATCGAACCGTAGGGTTCCTCCAGAGATTTCTAGGGTCCATTGAGCTGTGGCTGATTGGCCTCCTATCTGATGGTGCCTCCATAGTCCCATTTTCAGAGCAGAGACATGGGTTCAGGTATGTTCATTGTCAAACGAATCCCTAAAATTTCCTGTAAACTTTAACACATCCATTCTCATTCAGGGTTCCATCGAACCGTAGGGTTCCTCTAGAGATTTCTGGGGTCCATTGAGCTATGGCTGATTGGCCTCCTATCTGATGATGCCTCCATAGTCTCATATCCAGAGCAGAGACATGGGTTCGGGTATGTTCCTTGCCAAACTAATCCCTAAAATTTCCTATAAGCTTTAACATATCCATTCTCATTCAGGGTTCCTTTGAGCCGTAGGGTTCTTCCAGAGGTTGCTAGTGGTCCCTTAGGCTTCTATCTGGTGGGGCCTCCATAGTTTCAAGTCCATTACCACTTGGCAAAACTAGTAGCATGACACCAATGATCTTTTTAACAGTCCGTAAGGGTGACAATCTGACCATTAGTGTAAAGGTTTCTTCACATGGGTGGCCAGGGTGCGGGGAAAGCAGCCAGTTGAGCAATGGTTACCACCTTATGGCCGACCACCTAAACAACAATGCAGTTGCCCAGGGATGTACACATATCATGGCTGTGATGCTTTGCATGGAAAAAATGAAACAGAATTCTGCAGCTGGTACATGCAATGCACACAGTTGTAGCATGATAGGGTTAATACAGACAATGATAAGGCACCATATTGCCACCTTGCTGCCTGGCAAATGCCCTCCGAAAAGTTATTCTCCACCTATAGCAATAAAAGCCACACATGTGAATGAACTCTAAGGATTGAATTCTTCCAACTTAAGTTGATGTTTTGTAATTAAACATAAGCATTTTTAACAGTGCAACTTATATTAGATTGTCCTTGGTACCTCTAAAGTCACGTTTGCTTTGCATATACACTATATTACCAAAAGTATTGGGACGCCTGCCTTTACACGCACATGACCTTTAATGGCATCCCAGTCTTAGTCTGTAGGGTGCAATATTGAGTTGGCTCACCCTTTGCAGCTATAACAGCTTCAATTCTTCTAAGAAGGCTGTCCACTAGGTTTAGGAGTGTGTCTATGGGAATGTACAACCATTCTTCCAGAAGCGCATCTGTGAGGTCAGTCAGGCACTGATGTGGATGAAAAGGCCTGGCTTGCAGTCTCCTCTCTTATTCATCTCAAAGGTGTTCTATCGGGTTGAGGTCAGGACTCTGTGCAGGCCAGTCAAGTTGCTCCACCCCAGACTAGCTCATCCATGTCTTTATGGACCTTGCTTTGTGCACTGGTCCAAATCATTTGGTAGAGGGGGGGGGGGGGGTTATGGTGTGGGGTTGTTTTCCAGGGGTTGGGCTTGGTCCCTTAGTTCCAGTGGCGGGAACTCTTAAGGTGTCAGCATACCAAGACATTTTGGACAATTTCATTTTCCCAACTTTGTGGGAACAGTTTCCTGTTCCATCATGACTGCGCACCAGTGCACAAATCAAGGTCTATAAAGACATGGATGAGCGAGTTTGGGGCAGAGGAACTTGACTGGTCTGCACAAAGTCCTGACCTCAACCCGATAGAGCACCTTTGAGATGATTTAGGGCGGAGACTGCAGGCCAGGCCTTCTCGTCCCTATCAGTGGCTAACCTCACAAATGCACTTCTGGAAGAACGATCAAACATTCCCATAGACACACTCCTAAACAATGTGGACAGCCTTCTCAGAAGAGTTAAAGCTGTTATAGCTGCAAAGGGTGGGCCAACTCAATATTGAACTTTATAGACTAAGACTGGGATGCCATTAAAGTTTATGTGCGTGTAAAGGCAGGCGCCCCAATACTTTTGGCAATATAGTGTAAATATATATATACTGTATATACATTTTCAAGTTTCATAGGTTGTGCGTTTCCTTTAAATACCTTGACCTAAACCTAGCGTAGGTGGCCTTCTAGCTAGCTTTTAATATCAGTTTCCACATCTGGAGCTGAATAAGAGATTGGATCACCTAGAATTGCAGCTTGGAGGAAATTGTCCTTGGGGGGGCTTTGAGTTGCCTTCACAATGGGGTTAATCAAATAACCCTTGGAGATCACACCAAGAGGTTCCTTGTTCAAGCACTTCCTGTTGTGACAACCCTCTGTCCCTATCTCCCAATTGTACTGCTGCAATGTCACCCTGTCACAACATTAGCCTCCGGTGTTGTACCGGGACGGGTTTATCCAGCCCCCAGGGCAGGGATGAAGAACTGGACCCCCCCCCCATGCATGCCATAGAATGGGTGTACCACCTTATGCCCATTCTTTGCTCCCTTGCTCCAACTGCCCATTGTTGGCATGGGGTGTGCACTGCCTGTGCATGACCAATCACTTGTTTTCTTGTGCCTAGAAGGCAATTGCACATGCACAGTGTGTTTTGTGTCAGCTGTGAGCAGATGGGCTGGAGAGGGGATATGTTGGAGCATGGTGTGACCGCAGTAGCTTTTGGTACCAACATGAAACTGCGGCCCCTGGTTGCCAGCCACTGATCTGTAGCTTGCATGTATTGAGGGGGTCATCCGACCCTACAGCTGTGCCCTGGGTGGCTGCTCCTTCTGCCCAGGAGATGCAAAAAAAGGATAAAAAAATTGAAAGTATTTTATTAAAAAAGAAATGGCAGTTGTTAATGACACACCATGCTTCTGTAAACAATGTCGTTTAGTTAGGGTTTACATCTGCTTTAGCAAGCCTGTATAATTCTGTTCCCAAAACAACATATTCCCCTTTTATCTGCTGGCCTCCGTGTTATTATTACCAAATCGTGTACATGTTGTGACCCCGCAGTGCCCCGTCTATTCTTAGACCCGTATAAATAAAGTTATTACGCGCTAATCCTGTGCATTAAACCTCATGATTCAAATAAACCCAACTTTAATCTCCACAATTCAAAAGGACCTCTCTAAACTTTTGATAGAAGGAGACTGTTTGGACACACTTTCACGGCTCAGGCTGATGGATGGTGGGAGGTGGGGGGAGGAAAAAAGGGTTAGGACAAATCATGTAATAATGAAGGCTGAAAGGGTGGGGGGCATTGCTGAACATAAGAGTCCAGAGGATCCAAGAGGAATGAGGCCTCCTCAGCCTTTGACCCGGCTGTCAGTGATAAAGTAGGTGCTAATACAATTCTCACATGGCTGCCAGAACTCAGAGGAAAAAGAAGACATACGTGGAAGTTTTGTCCTTGGAGATGAAAGGAGGGGCAGCGTCTGACGGGTCGAGGATCTGGTTGGTGTGGGCCTCCTGGTCTGGCTGGGCAAAGGTGAGGATTAG
Organism: Pelophylax lessonae; assembly: GCF_965119305.1. Lineage (NCBI taxonomy): Eukaryota > Metazoa > Chordata > Amphibia > Anura > Ranidae > Pelophylax > Pelophylax lessonae. Next base: position 17,074,204 of record NC_138780.1, read on the forward strand.
TCACGTCAAGCGCTACAGTCGACTTGTGAGGAGACACCAAGTCTAGGCCTTTCCTAATCCAAATGAAGCTTTATTAATCAGCTTTGGCTTCTTCGGTCATAAGGTCCGGTGCTTGGTTGGCCAAACTTCAGCTAGGGTGGATATGGCTGAATGCAAACTTTCCGAAGGGTAGGCAACTAAATTGAACCTTGAGATGGTCAAGCGCTACAGTCGACTTGTGAGGAGACACCAAGTCTAGGCCTTTCCCAATCCAAATGAAGCTTTATTAATCAGCTTTGGCTTCTTTGGTCATAAGGTCTGGTGCTTGGTTGGCCACATTTCTGCTAGGGTGGATATGGCTGAATGCAAACTTTCCGAAGGGTAGGCAACTAAATTTAACCTTGAGATGGGGCTTGGACTGGTAGAAGCAGTTGTCAGATACTGCATATACAAAAGTTGCCTAGTTATGGTGACCTTGCTTCAAGTGGCGGGATATAGTTAGCTAAATGGATATAATGAATATCCCACTACTTGAAGCAAGGCCACTATAACTAGGCTGAGGTCTGTTATTTAATTATTTTTTCAGCAAGTTTGTTTAAGTATGGCCATGAGGCCATAAGGTACTAGGATTTGAATGCGGTGGCCTCTCATCTGGGACCTCAGTCCAGGAAGTAGTTAAAGCGGAGTTCCGGCCTCGGGGTTAAATTTGAGCTAAAAATACCCCCGGGACAGTCAGGGCTAGTGCATTCCACAATGGATAGCCTCTGAACTGTCCCGGGTTGCACTTACCTGTAAGAAGAAATACTTACCTTGAAAATTTCTTCTCAAGCGCTGCCATCTCAGGTGTGGGCAGCTGAAGCCACAGCATCCCTCTTCGTTTCGTCTTCCGTGACGTCTGAGTCCCACAATGCACTGCACCGGCCCGGCTCGTCACTTCCGGTGCAGGCGCGGCATCCCAGCACCGGAAGTGACGAGCGGGGCCGGTGCAGGCGCATTGATTCCTGGGAGCGATAAAGTTCAGCTCCCAGGAATCATCGCAAACCGGAAGTGACGGCGCGGGCCGCTGTCACAGAGGGAGGAAGTGGAAGGAAGGTGAGTATATTTTCTTCTATAATAAGGTAAGTGACCAAAAAAAAATCGCCAGTATCCATTTCTTTTTCAGGTTGCCCTCAGCAAGCGGATGGCCCAAAATCAATTTTATCGATTTTGAAGCCGGAACTCCGCTTTAATCAATTGTTGTACGCTCCATAAATCCAAATGTATTGGTCTTTATCCAGACTGCTTGGCTGCTGCAACACTTCTATATCACACAGAGTACAAAGTCCCTGAACCCTCTTCCAAGAGTCCTGCTTATTAGTCTCAACTTTTAAAGCCCTGATGAAGGGAGATTTTGGCAACCCAGGACATATGTTGGTTTTAACATCTTGTGTTATCCTGACTAAGGCTGGCCATACATGGTGCAAATTTCTTTGTTGCATCAACACAGACAGTGCTTACGGGGGAATCCCTCCTGCTGAGCATTTGTCTGCTCCCCCACCGGGAGCCATCCCCACCGGGAGAAGACAGTGATTATTGCTAGTGGCTATAGCAGCCACTAGCGATAATCGTAAGATAATCCTGCAGGCTGGTTGTACCAAAGTTGATCGATTGATTTTCCATCGAGATTGGAACTCTGTATGGCCTGTGCTCTGTCAGAATACCATACCCTATCAGAATTCCATACCTCCGTCATTTCCGGTTGCGGATCAGCTGTGGGTATGTCATGAATCAGCTGTAGCCGCGTCACAAGTCCTACTGCGCATGAGCAGAATAGGCAGGGCATTTTCATAACATCGTAAGGGTCAGGCAAAAGTCCTAGTGTGCATGCGCCGGCGCATGCGCACCAACGGGTCAGGCAGCGGGATCTCTGATAACAAACATCCATCCGATCTCCATGGGCCGCACTGTGCCGAGCTGACACTGCAGCGACCCGACAATACGATCTCTATGCCCCACACTGTGCCGACCCGACAATTAGACAGTGGGCGTGCGTGTGTGGGTAGGGTATAGGATTGTCTCATTGTCGGCTCTGCGCAGTGTATGCCATGGAGATCGGATAGATGTTTGTTATAAGAGATGCCGCTACCCGATCCATTGGTGCGCATGCGCCCGCTCATGCGCAGTAGGACTCTTGCCTCACCCCCTTACGATGTTATCAAAATTCCCTACCTATTCCGCGCATGCGCAGTAGGTCGTGTGACGCGGCTACAGCTGGTGCATGACGAGCCTGCTCCGGAAATGACGTAGGTAGGGAAATCTGATGGGGTAGGGTTTTCTGATAGAACACCGGCCTAAGGACCAATACATTTGGATTTCCAGACTCTACAACAATCGGTGGGGCATTCACTCTATGTTTATTCACCTTTGGCTTTCTCCCAGGGTCCTCCCTAAAGGCCCACTGGTGTACATGAGTCAAAGCCTGGCCATACACATTTCAAATTTGGAACAATTTTTCGTTCCAAATCGCACCTTTTGAATAATTGTTCAATTTTTGATCATCAGTGGGCAACTGACAAATTTCGGACAATTTTCGTGCGGCCATCAAATTTGAGCGATCGGGCATGTTGGAAATTTTTTGAAAAACGAACAAATTTCTAATCAATGATGGGAGAATTGTACAAGAAATGTGCATGAGCTGTGACCTGGAAAAGAATATTCCTGAATCCTGACCACAAATTTTCGTTTCCGTAACAACAAGAGGTTAAATTGAATGCTTATTTGTTTGAATTTCAGAATCAATGGTGGCACCATTGGATTACAAAACAAAGTTTTGATTTTCAATCGACAAATCATTTGGAATTTGACCCATGTATGCATTAGGCAGGCCATAGATGAGACGATTTTCTTTCTTTCAACCCCAGGCTGCAGTGAAGAAAATTGCTTGATTCCCACATCAACACAGTCAGGGTTGAAGGGGGAATACCTATTGTTTCTACTAGCAGGGAGTGCGGTGGGCCTTCCCCATCGCAGAATGCAATGAGTTTTGCTGGTGGCTATAGCCGCCGGCATTGAGCGAACAATAATATTCCAGCTGGTTGTACTGAAGTAAATCAATAGCTTCACTTTAGTACAACCAGCCTGTCTTTAGATGGGCCATTGCCTCAAATCCTTGCTCTTCAGGAGGTAGGTGGTGAAACTGGATAATGCCTAAAGAAAGATGGCACTGTCTTTCTGTAATGAGAAGCCATAGCCAGAATGTTGTGCTCTATGAATTAGACCTCATGCCATGATATTGGATTAAAATAGCCTAAAATCCATTGCCTCATAGCCAGAGTCTTTAGGAAGCAGGTGATAACCTTGGATGAAACCTAAGAAAAATGGCCTTGTCCTTCTGGAAAGAAAAGCCTTAGCAAGAACATTGTGCTCTACGAAGCAGATCTCATCCCATGATATTGGCTAAAGTAGCCTAAAATCCAGTGCTTAAAACCATACTCTTTAGGACGTAGGTGGTAACTCTGCATGAAACCTAAAGAAAGTTGGCCATGTCCTTCTGGAAAGAAAAGCCTTAGCAAGAACATTGATCTTCAGGAAGTAGATGGTGACCCTGAGTGATGCCTAAAGAAAGATGGCACTGCCTTTCTGTAACGAGAAGCCATAGCCAGAACATTGTGCTCCATGAATTAGACCTCATCCCATGATATTGGATTAAAATAGCCTAATATCCATTGCCTCATAGCCAGAGTCTGTAGGAAGTAGGTGATCACCTTGGATGAAACCTAAGAAAAATGGCCTTGTCCTTCTGGAAAGAAAAGCCTTAGCAAGAACATTGTGCTCTACGAAGCAGATCTCATCCCATGATATTGGCTAAAGTAGCCTAAAATCCAGTGCTTAAAACCATACTCTTTAGGACGTAGGTGGTAACTCTGCATGTAACCTAAAGAAAGTTGGCCATGTCCTTCTGGAAAGAAGAGCCTTAGCCAGAACATTGATCTTCAGGAAGTAGATGGTGACCCTGAGTGATGCCTAAAGAAAGATGGCACTGTCTTTCTGTAACGAGAAGCCATAGCCAGAACATTGTGCTCCATGAATTAGACCTCATCCCATGATATTGAATTAAAATAGCCTAATATCCATTACCTCATAGTCAGAGTCTGTAGGAAGTAGGTGATCACCTTGGATGAAACCTAAGAAAAATGGTCTTGTCCTTCTGGAAAGAAAAGCCTTAGCAAGAACATTGTGCTCTATGAAGCAGATCTCATCCCATGATATTGGCTAAAGTAGCCTAAAATTCAGTGCTTATAGCCATACTCTTTAGGACGTAGGTGGTAACTCTGCATGTAACCTAAAGAAAGTTGGCCATGTCCTTCTGGAAAGAAGAGCGTTAGCCAGAACATTGATCTTCAAGAAGTAGATGGTGACCCTGAGTGATGCCTAAAGAAAGATGGCACTGTCCTTCTGTAAAGAAAAGCCTTAGCTGGAACATTGTGCTCCATGAATTAGACCTCATCCCATGATATTGGATTAAAATAGCCTAATATCCATTGCCTCATAGCCAGAGTCTGTAGGAAGTAGGTGATCACCTTGGATGAAACCTAAGAAAAAGATGGTGACCCTGAGTGATGCCTAAAGAAAGATGGCACTGTCCTTCTGTAAAGAAAAGCCTTAGCTGGAACATTGTGCTCCATGAATTCGACCTCATACCATGATATTGGACTAAAATGGTCTAAGATCTAGTGCTCATAGCCATACTCTTTAGGAAGTTGGTGGTACCCTGAATAAAACCTAAAGAAAGATGGCCATGTCCTTCTGGAAAGAAAAGCCTTAGTCAGAACCAGAGACGTAACTACAACCTTCAGGGCCCCAGTGCAAGAAACCATGAAGGCCCCCCCCGGACCCCTGGCAGGGGGCCCTTCCCTTTAAGCCTCAGGCTCTTCCCACTGATCCTGGGGCCCTTTAATCTCATTGAGGGGCTCTTTATTACGGTCCTACAGTGGGACCCTTTCACAAGTTCTGCAGTGGGCCCCCTTCCTGCCATCTTGGGGCCTCCCCACGGTGGTGGAATGCCAGGGCCCGGTCGCAAGTGTAACCTCTGCGATCCTGGAAGTTCACCCACTGGTGTCAGTAGTTTTTATTTTTGGTACTTTCATTGTATTATTTTTTATAATTTTATTTTATTTTTTTACAGTGTCACTGACTATGACTCTGTCCATTCAGAAAAGGAAGGAGCTGGTAAATTACATATTTACTGACCCCTTCCTGGTTCTATATTGTGACACATCCCCTGCAGCAGCCAGCAGGAGAGGGGAGGGAGCACAGTGGGGGGGGGGGGGGGCAGGGGAGCACACAGGGGCCCAGAGACAGCAGAACACAAGTGAAGTGGATAGAAGGAGTGGCGGGGGCAGCATACAGAGGAACCAATCTCCTCCATTTTCCTCCTGCAGCTACAGGAGGAAAAAGGAGGACAGTGATTTCTCTACATGCTGCCCCCGCCCCCTCCTATCCAGGTGTACAGGGGAGCTGCACAGGCCCCCTGGAGCATGGAGCCCAGTTGCAATTGCAACCCCTGCAACCCCTGTAGTTACTCCCCTGGTCAGAACATTGCTCTTCAGGAAGCAGGTAGTGACCCTAGATGAAGCCTAAAGAAAGATGGCCCTGCCCTTCTGTAAAGAAAAGCCTTAGCTGGAACACTGTGCTCCAATATTTAGTTATTAGTCCTCATCCCAGGATATTGTAAAAAAATTGGCCTAAGATCCAGTGCCTCATATCTATAATCTTCATAAAGTAAGTGGTAACCCTGAATGATGCCCCCAACATGAATGGGAATCTCCAGTGATAGGTCCACTTTAAATGGCTGCACAGATAATTTTGTGGAAACAATGTGGACATTATTATGGTTGATATATTATCATTTTACCTAATTTTTCCTTCCAGCCTGCAAAAAAAATCCTAGACTTGACAAATTGACCCAAATAGAGCATTGCATCTGCCGTATTATTACAGAAAGGTGCTACAAGACCTTATAATTATTTTCCCAGTTGTCTGTATGGAAATTGATGCACCAATATAATATTTTTGAAATTTTCAGATAGGACAAGTCCACAATAAGGACTCATAGAAGGCTATTCTGTTATTCAGGTTGTTACAGTAAGCACGTTCCACCAATTTTTAATCGTTGGTATCTTCAAGCTTCCCTCCCATGGTACCCCTTTCATCCTGTTGTTCTGGAGACATAAAGAATGAGGCTGATTCAAACACCGCCGTTCTTATAAAAAGACATCTGGTCTATGAAACTCTTTTATTACCGCAGAAAAAGATCCTTTAGATCCCAGGGCCTTGTGTGTCTGTGAGAACCTTGGCTATGCTTTGTCAAACCGAACTCCATTCTCATATTGGACCTCAATGTTATCCATCATGCAGAGGAAAATGCCTGTGTATGGGAGGTTTACTTAAGCTATTAATAATTAAACATTCCTATTCACGTGGACAGGAAGCATTCAAGCATTCCTGTTTCTCCCCATTTGGCCATTTTCTTTTTTGGCGATCCTTCATGTTCAGTTGGCTGACTTTCTTTTGGAGGAAGTATTGAACAGATGAGAAGAAGACAGTGGCTAATTTTTCATGTTCCTGTCACCATCCTTAACCCCCGGCAGCATGGGGCGAGGAACAGTTTGTCTACTGTTAAGGACTTGAATAAAAACATTCCAAAAGGTCAAAGGGGCCTGGAGCTTTGGGTTGAGGCTTAACCGGCTCGGCTAAACAGGGCACCAGAAACCTGCTCCAGTTATCAAGAGTCTCAACGATCATACTACCATGGTCACTAAAGATATTCTTTCTAATTCCAGCCAAAACTTTTTGGTGAGAGTAAAAACGGACATACATGGTTAGACTTTTATTCGAACGTTCATTGAAAGTTGTCCTTCAAAATTTATTGCCATCATTGAGTCAACTAATTTCATTCGTAAGCCTTTCAAATTTCAGCCATACTTGCAATTTGAATGGAATCCCAAATGTATTTGTAGGTGATGTGCAGCATGTTGTGGTGGCAATAACACACAGTGTAAGTGTCGGTTCACACTGATCCGACACGACTTCGGGCGACCAATGCCGTCGCCCGTGCACCGCGACTTCGGAGCGGCTTGCAACGACTTCACATAATGGAAGTCAATGCAAGTCGCTCCGACTTTGCAAAAAAAAGGTGCAGGAACCTTTTTCTAAGTCGGAGCGACTTGAGTTGCTCCTATTAAAACAGGAACCATTGCACAGCATGGACCGCTACTTGTCAGGCGACCAAGTCGCCTGACAAGTCGGAACAGTGTGAACCGGCAGTAAGTGTAATATAAAGAAATTGTATTGAAGTAATTGAAAAACAGTTCACAATAAACCCAGTGGAAAGACAGCTCAACTGGGAGACTCATGGGTCCCAACAGCATGTAGAGAGCAGGTTTCAGCTCAACTGACAGCACCTATTAGGAGGGGGAGAATGCGGCCTGGCTGTCTCGTGCCCAAGCGGGAAGAGGTCCAGAGAAGTTGCGTTTCCTGTGCTCCCCATCAGGAACCTTTCCTTGCCACTAGTTCTGTCCCTTACAGATGGGGTACCTGTCCCTACTCTACCCACTCCCAAATGCACATTAAGCCTGCCAGCCAGGGCCTTAAATAGGCTCTAGCTGGCCCAAGATGGCTGCTAGAGGCACATGGGGTGGCAGCATCCAATCCGATAGCTTCCCCAGTGACCCAGAAAACAATAGAGGAACCATGTTCCTATTGACTTACTCTCCAAATGTAATGATGCCTCTGCGGATGAGCGCCAACTATAGTTAAGAACGTAGACTGCCCCTGCCTACATATTGGACAGTACAAAACCAAGAAGAATGTGCCACCAGAAAACAGAAGCTGGGCGCACAAATTATACTAGCAGGTGCCACATCCTAAATTGAAATTGAACTAATTACCAGGGAGAAACATGGACTTTAGAGGCACAAGGTAAAATAAAACATATAGATTTTATTGTTGTAAATTAAAAACAAACATATCGCCTGAAAAGGCGTAAATGTACTGGACAATTATGTGATCAGTAAAAAGTAACGTCCATAAACAAGCAAATAAGAGCTAGTAAATTATTTAGATAATTATCTGAATTGTGTTCCACATCGAAAGGACCCGTTGACCATCGGCGTGGTCATCACAGGTTCATACAAAGATTCGTTGAGCCAGAACACTCAACATGTTTCGCATATACACTTCATCAGGAGCTAACAGTTCAATGCTCTGTAGTTTGCTTGTAAGACATGTAAAAAGAAGCCGCAGGGAGGTGGAATCAGGAACTTAGGTTGGAATATGAAGACTGCAAGTCATAGATAATGATTGCTGTCAGTATAGTATTGACCATTTATAGGTACAGCCCATGGACTGGGTATTCAATCACAGGTATATATATATATATATGATCCATCTAAGCAAAAAGGGGATGGATAGTGGTAAACTGTAGGTAAACTGAGGATATACACTGGAACAGGAGGGTACTACACAGGTATGGGTCCCTTCACAATGTCCTCAAACGTCTCTACACCGCCCAGGGGATGGGGAACCGCCGCCATGGATCCCCATCCCCTGGGCGGTAGGAGACTCAACATAAACTTGGCAGAAGCTCAAACCATTCCCTACTCATTCAATAACAAAAGTTTTTAAATGGCCAAAATAATGAAAGGTTTTTATATATTTATTTTAAATTTGGGGTAGGGTTCATCTTGTTGGGCACCCAAATGGCTGAACGTTACAAAGGTTGGACATATTTTGGTTATTATTGAGTCAATTCACCCAAAAGCAATCTTATATTATATAGGAAGCCTATTTCGGTGAAGTTGGCCAGATCTCCCTGCCATAATGCCTGTTCCTGTCCACATAACAGATCTGAGTGTTCCTTACAACCTTTGTGTGATCCAGCTCCTCCTGTTACCTTCTTTATAATATAAAATGAACAAAATCCACGTGGGTTTAATGGGAACCCCTCATAATGGGCACAGCAGATATACAGACACTGGAACTCAGCACAGGGATGGTGGGAACCCCTCATGATGGGCACAGCAGATATACAGACACTGGAACTCAGCACAGGGATGGTAGGAACCCCTCATGATGGGCACAGTAGGTATACAGACACTGGAACTCAGCACAGGGATTGTGGGAACCCCTCATGATGGGCACAACAGGTATTCAGACACTGGAACTCAGCACAGGAATAGTGGGAACCCCTCATGATGGGCACAGCAGGTATACAGACACTGGAACTCAGCACAGGGATGGTGCAAACCCCTCATGATGGGCACAACAGGTGTACAGATTTGGGAACTCAGCACATGGATGGTGGAAACTGCCCATAATGGGCACAGCAGTTATACAGGCACTGGGACTCAGCACAGGGATGGTGGGAACCCCTCATGATGGGCACAGCAGTTGTACAGATTTGGGAACTCAGCACAGGGATGGTGGGAACCCCTTATAATGGGCACAGTAGGTGTGCAGACTTGGGAACTCAGGACAGGGATGATAGGTGTGAAGACGGGGTAACAGTGCAGAGATGCTGGGAGCTCCTCATAATGGACACAGCAGGTGTACAGACTAGGGTTGCCACCTCATCCCTTTAAACCAAGACAGACATTAATTACACAGGTTCTGTGGCGCATAAAGGTGGTAATTAAACTCACTTAGTGCCTTATGTGCATTTTATTAGCCTCAGAACCTGTGTAATTAATATGTGTCTTGGTTTAAAGGAATGAGATGGCAACCCTAATATAGACCAGGGAACCCAGCACATGGATGGTAGGAACCCCTCATAATGGACACAGCAGGTACAGAACTAGTAACTCAGCACAGGGACAGTGGGAACCCCTTATAATGGGCACAGTTGGTGTGCAGCCTTAGGAACCCATCGGCAAATCCCTGCTACCTCTTTGCAGACACTTTAAAGGGGTTGATTTCAGTGGCGGCTGGTGCTCAAAATGTTTGGGGGGGGGGGGGGGCGCAAACAGAAAAATATAATAGGCATTGCTTTGCAGCAAAAAACGCTGTAAAAATTGCGTGACTTTGAGGTCACAAAAGTGTGAAAGGGGCCTTCCGTAATCAAGGTATAGTGTGCCCCCTTCAATGCAGAGTGACCACAGCGTGCCCCCTTTCAATGCAGAGAGACCAGCGTTCCCCCTTTCAATGCAGAGAGACCAGCGTGCCCCCCTTCAACATTCACAGTAATATAGCAATAGCAAGATTCAATGCAGAGATCAGCGTGCCCCCTTTCAATGCAGAGATCAGCCTGCCCCCTTTCAATGCAGAGATCAGCGTGCCCCCTTTCAATGCAGAGACCAGCGTGCCCCCTTTCAATGCAGAGATCAGAGTGCCCCCTTTCAATGCAGAGACCAGCGTGCCCCCTTTCAATGCAGAGACCAGCGTGCCCCCTTTCAATGCAGAGATCAGAGTGCCAAGCCACCCCCCCCCAGACCAGTGCACTTACCTGTAGCGGCGGCTTCTCCTCAGTCCCCGCATCTCCTCGAGTCCTCAGTCCTCCCGCCTCCTCCTCAGCCAATGGCATGGGGTTTGCCTTCCGGCCAATCAGGAAGCGGGTCTCGGACCCGCTTCTTGATTGGCCAGGAGGAGGATCCGTGTGACAATAGCGAATTTTAATTCGCTATTGTCACACAATGGGTGGGCTCGTGGTGCACTGCTCTGCGCCCCGGGTCCACCCTTTGCTGAAGCCTATTAGAGCCTCTGGCTCTAATCAGGTGATTAAAAAAAAACAAAAAAACACATTGAACTCCATGCGTCCCCGCATGTAGATTAGGGACGGCGGCGCCCCTGCGCCCCCAACGCATCGGCTGCCACTGGTTGATTTACTAAAACTGGGGAGTGCAAATTCTGGTGCAGCTGTGCATGGCAGGCAATCAGCTTTATACTTCAGCTTGTTTAATTAAGCTTTGACAAACAAAATCGAAGCTGATTGGTTTCTTTGCAGAGCTGCACCAGATGTTGCATTCTCCAGTTTTAGTAAATCAACCCCTTCATGTCAGCATGCATTCCAGCGATGGCTTCATGGCATTTCTCAGGTTTGGTTTCCTGAAGGTAACGAGAGTAGACCACATTTGTATAATGTTTGTTAAAATGGGTGCTTGTAGTCTCCATCGGTACCCAATGTGATTAGGTGACAACGCTGAAGCACCATTGGGAAACATGGACTAAGCGTTGTCACCCTATAACAGGACGTTTTGCTAGTGATTTGTATAATGCAGTGCAATGGAGCTGATTTATACAACGGTGAATAATTCACAAGTCAAATGCATTCAACATTCACAGTAATATAGCAATAGCAAGATACTGTGTATAGATAGAAAATTTGCACTCTAGACAGATGGAGCTAATTTAAACAATAAACGTTTGTAATAATTGCCTTATGACAGCTACATAAACTAATCAGATGCTGCACCCACCAACTGACAGCCAACGGCCTCACCCAGCACTGTGAACAAACTGTGAGATGCACCAAAGACACCTTCTGGGTTTCCATGAAACCTAGCCCCAATCTCCATGTTTCTTTAGCAGAGAGCAATTAGGTCATAGAAATGAATTGCCAAAAGGTGGTACCCGTTCTCCCAGCCAGACAATGGATAAGGCAGCCAGGGATGGGCCTGAGGGCTTGTATTTATGCCAATATGCCAATCATCAGTGTAAAACACATGAATCATTTTCAGCCCTTTCAAGTACTCATTAAGAGGTAAGATGATATAAACTGAGAAGTATTTCGGGATACTGTTTTTGCCATTACTGGGCAGGTTTACAAAAAGTTCCCACCAAGATCATAAAGGGTAGCTCAGATAGTGATCTTTCAAATAAAACACTTTCTGTCCTAGGGTGTCACCCTAGGACAAGACTGCCTCCCTATTGCCCTGTAAGTAGGAATGAGCTTGGGTTCAATGTGAACCTGAGAGTTAGGTGTTATTGTTGCCTTCAGACATAGACCTAATATGGCCATAAAAAAGTGCACACATGCAAACGTGAAGAACACAAAAAGTGACAGGGTGTGCGAAATGATCCTTCCTCCGAAGAGGATGGACCCTGACCTTGATCCCCCGGGGCACAAGACCCCTGACAGGGACTGAGGTACTTCCATGGTCTGCCCAGCCAAAACCAGGCAAACCCCGTTCTCTGGGAGGACTGCCGAAACAGCCCACCCCAAGTACTAGTTGGGGCTCCCCCGAAGGGAGACCCCATGAGAGAGGGCGAACTAAGCCAGAAGGCTATATCTGCCCCCCTCCCAAGACTTTCAAGGCAGGCCCGAGGACCCACACCCTACTCATCATGTGGAAGAAAAAGGTGAAAGTGAAGTGACGCACAACAAAGAAAACAACACACAAACAAAAAGGTGGGGAAAGGGAAGTGGGGAAGTGCATAGTGCCATAGTGAAATACCTTGGCAGGCCTTCCGGCCAGGAATACAATTTTCCTCTGGTCTGAGCCAAAAGGCCTGTCCCAAGAGGCAGGTGTGAAAAAAGTGTGTGTGGTGCAGTGCCCAAGGTGCCGAAAAACTCAAGGCGAGCTGCCCCTCACCAGTGAGAATTAAGGCACCCTTGGGCTGCCACCCCAGTGGCACGTACACCTCCGGCCAGACCTGGTGCAGCCCATCCCTACAGGAGGCATCAGAACTTAGAAGGCTTAGGGAGAACCTACACTCACTGGGGAGCGACTCATCCCGGGAGGAAGGCCCTTCCACCACCATCACCATTCCTTACCAATTACATCCAGGAGCAATACTAACCGGCCCCAGCATATATACCAGCTTTCTCGCTCCCTTCAAACTGATAGGGGCAGATCCCATTCAAATCAGGAGGAAATGGACCCATCCGGCTTTCTCTGACAGTACTTACTTCCCAGTCCCCCAGTTTCGCCTGGAGCACCCTGGTTCATTTCAGTCCCTTCCGATACTAACCATCAAGGTCCATACCCACTGATAAGAACAGATACTACACTTGATCTTAGCCAAAAGGCAGAGAGGTCTGAGTGTGTTCACACACCACGGGCTTTAAAATAAAAATAAAAAATAAACCTAATATGGCCATGTGTCCATATTGACGAAGGTTATTGCCATAAATTACCATCAAGATCTTAAAGTGTATCTGAACCCAGAAACTCAACTGGTAATGAAACACTTCCTGTCTTAGGGTGACAATTGTTCAAATATTGGTACTGTATGTATGAACAAGCGGCGGGATCATCCTAGGACAAGACCCCCTCCCCATCGCCTTGTAAGTAGGGATGAACTCTGGGGAGATCTCAAACGTGCAGTTCATGCAAGACAGCCCAAGAATTTACAGGAACTGGAGGCTTTCTGCCAGGAAGAATGGGCAGCTTTACCATCTGAGAAGATAAAGAGCCTCATCCACAAATACCACAAAAGACTTAAAGCTGTCATTGATGTTAAAGGGGGCAAAACACGGTATTAAGAACTAGGGTATGTAAACTTATGATCAGGGTCATTTGGGTAATTTCTGTTGTCATTATGATTTAAAAAGAGTAAACACAGTTGATTGATAATAAATGGCCTCAGCCAAACACTAACCATGAGTGAAAGAAAAGTTTTTGTGTTACCATTCATATTTTCTGAAAAATGGCCAAGAAATCATAAATTCTGCCAGGGTATGTAAACTTATGAGCAAAAATGTACATACAGTACAGCGATGGAGCGTTGTCACTCATGTAATTTGCAGGAGGATCATCCATTGGGCAAAATATTGGCATTGTTGGGCAGGTATAAAAAAATTACCACCAAGATCCTAAAGGGGATCTAAAGCCAAGTATGGGCACATGGCACAAGTATGGGCACATGGCCACCTATTATGGCCATGTGTCCATTTCAGGGCAACAATGTTGCAAGTATCCCCACTCCTTTGTGTTGCGTCAGCAGCAGGCCATGGAATCTCCAGGACGCAGTTCATTGGCCCAGCAATAACAGCTATATTCTGGGTTCAGACCAATGCAAAGCACAAACCCACAGGTCAATGATATCGGCCATATCATTGACCACCTAATATGGCCATGTGCCCATAGTGAGGCAATGATGTTGCAAGTATCTCCACCTCTCTCTGTTGCATCAGCTGTGGGGCATCGAATCTCAAAACCCAAGTTCATTGGCCCAGCAATGACCGCTAATTTCTGGGTTCAGACCAAGGCAAAGCATGAACCCACAGGTCAGTGATAACGGCCATATTATTGACCACCTAATATGGCCATGTGCCCATACTGAAGCAATGACGTTGCAAGTATCTCCACCTCTCTCTGTTGCATCAGCTCTGGGGCATCGAATCTCCAGCCCAAGTTCATTGGCCCAGCAATGACCGCTAACTTCTGGGTTCAGACCAACGCCAAGCACGAACCCACAGGTCAATGATATCGGCCATATCATTGACCTATTATGGCCATGTGCCCATAACGAGGCAATGATGTTGCAAGTATCTCCACCCCTTTCTGTTGCTTCAGCTGTGGGGCATTGAATCCCCAGCCCAAGTTTATTGGCCCAGCAATGACCGCTAACTTCTGGGTTCAGACCAAAGCAAAGCACGAACCCACAGGTCAGTGATATCGGCCATATCATTGACCACCTAATATGGCCATGTGCCCATACTGAAGCAATGATGTTTCAAGTATCTCCACCTCTCTCTGTTGCATCAGCTGTGGGGCATCGAATCTCCAGCCCAAGTTCATTGGTCCAGCAATGACAGCTAACTTCTGGGTTCACACCAACGCCAAGCACGAACCCACAGGTCAATGATATCGGCCGTATCATTGACCTATTATGGCCATGTGCCCATAACGAGGCAATGATGTTGCAAGTATCTCCGCCCCTTTCTGTTGCGTCAGCTGTGGGGCATCGAATCTCCAGCCCAAGTTCATTGGCCCAGCAATGACCGCTAACTTCTGGGTTCAGACCAAAGAACGAACCCACAGGTCAGTGATATCGGACATATCATTGACCACCTAATATGGCCATGTGCCCATAACGAGGCAATGATGTTGCAAGTATCTCCGCCCCTTTCTGTTGCGTCAGCTGTGGGGCATCAAATCTCCAGCCCAAATTCATTGGCCCAGCAATGACCGCTAACTTCTGGGTTCAGATCAAAGCAAAGCACGAACCCACAGGTCAGTGATATCGGACATATCATTGACCACCTAATATGGCCATGTGCTCATACCATACTGAGGTAATGATGTTGCAAGTATCTCCACCTTTCTCTGTTGCATCAGCTGTGGGGCATCGAATCTCCAGCCCAAGTTCATTGGCCCAGCAATGACAGCTAACTTCTGGGTTCAGACCAACGCCAAGCACGAACCCACAGGTCAATGATATCGGCCATATCATTGACCTATTATGGCCATGTGCCCATAACGAGGCAATGATGTTGCAAGTATCTCTGCCCCTTTCTGTTGCGTCAGCTGTGGGGCATCGCATCTCCAGCCCAAGTTCATTGCCCCAGCAATGACAGCTAACTTCTGGGTTCAGACCAAAGCAAAGCACAAACCCACAGTTCAATGAAATCGGCCATATTATTGACCTAATATGGCCATGTGCCCATAACGAGGCAATGATGTTGCAAGAATCTCCACCTCTCTCTGTTGCATCAGCTGTGGGGCATCGAATCTCCAGCCCAAGTTCATTGGCCCAGCAATGACAGCTAACATCTGGGTTCACACCAACGCAAAGCACGAACCCACAGGTCAGTGATATCGGCCATATCATTGACCACCTAATATGGCCATGTGCCCATACTGAGGCAATTATGTTGCAAGTATCTCCACCTTTCTCTGTTGCATCAGCTGTGGGGCATCGAATCTCCAGGCCAAGTTCATTGGCCCAGCAATGACCGCTAACTTCTGGGTTCAGACCAAAGCAAAGCATGAACCCACAGGTCAATGATATTGGCCATATTATTGACCTATTATGGCCATGTGCCCATAACGCGGCAATGATGTTGCAAGAATCTCCACCCCTTTCTGTTGCGTCAGCTGTGGGGCATCGAATCTCCAGCCAAGTTCATTGGCCCAGAAATGAAAGATAACTTCTGGGCTCAGACAGAAGCCAAGCTCGAACCCAAGCTCATCACTAATAATAGGGATAATGCAGCAAAGCACTCACCCTTAATTTCCACCCTAAATGGCAGTAAATGATACGAGAGTGGATGTAATTCCACACAGGGGTGGATGGGGTCCAAACTGTGATTACTGAGCCGGGGTTCCTGGAACCCTCGCGGATCGACAAGTCCCATCTGGGTGCTCAAACACAGAGAGAAGATCCCCATAGTGTAGTAAGTACAATCAAACAAGTAGGCAAGTAGTAAAAACTCACGGTTCAATCTGATTGATTCAGCAGTATGTTGCAGAGCCTTCCGCACTCCAAGGGACTGGCAGACTGCAGACCGGAAGTGACACGTAGAGTACCGCCCTACGTACGTTTCGTCATTGGACTTAGTTACACATTCACTGGATTTCTGGCAGGATCAACACGTTTTTTTTTTTTTTTTTTTTTGCACCTATTAATAGATAATAAAACACTTTCTATGCTATCAGACCAAAAAGGAGCAAATAGGAAAAGTCTATAGTTAGGGTTTACATATACTTTAAAGTGTATCTAAAGGCAAAAAAAATTGCTTTACTTTTGGGTAGCCAGGTTATGGCTTAGAACCTCTGTTGGGTTTTTATTATTATGCCTATGCTTGGGAGATCCGTCCTCTCTATTTGTCCTGGTGACTATCCTGTGATTTTTTTTTCAAATACTCTGTATTTCATATTAATACACAAAGCCAGTAAAGATTTAATTTAAACTGCTAACAAATTAGATCAACATTCTACTACTGAATACTGGGAAAAAAAAGAAAACAGGCGACGCTAATTGAATTAAATATGGAGACGGTGGGTCTGGGGGATAATGTAATCTCTAAAGAATGTATGTATCTGGGGGGGGTTTGTGTAACACAGTCTTTTCATTTCGCAATCTCCCCAACCCATGTACAGCTGTTACAGGTGAGCTTGTCTTGCCTCATCCAGCACGTAAAAGTGAAGGCAAGGATTTTCTGCACCTTAAAAGTGCTGAAAATATCAGGTACACTGGCTGTCTGCTTGTTCTAAAGCCTCGTACACACGCAACGATTGTTGGCCGTGAATTTTCGGCCAACGTCCGATCGGCCGATTGTCGGCTTGTTAGTATGATGCTTCCGACAACCAACTCCAACTTTGCGGCCGAACAAAATCTGGTGTGCATGCTGTAAAATTTTTGTTGGCCGTCAACATAACGGCCCATTTTCCGTCAGTCAGTACAGATTTTGGCAGACAAAATTCAGATGAGCAAGACTGGGCATGCTCAGAGAAGAAAAAACACACGGAAAGTAAACCAGCACATGACATCACTTCTGAAGTTGGTTTTTGTTGGCTGAGAAAATTCGTGTGCAGTCTAGAGCACATTTCAACCAACACAACAACACTGGACAAAAGACGCCCGATCGGTCGGCCGATAATCGTTGCGTGTGTACGAGGCTTAAGTTTTGAAGCTGGATGCAACCAGGTAATATAGCATTTTCAGAAGGTGGTTAACAATAGTAGCCTACATACTATATTTCTCAACTGACGGGTTTTGTGCTATATGGAGCAAATTATATGCCCTCTATCCTTCAAGTGATGGAGTTCCAATGTTTCCAGGGAGGTGTTCTGTTAATACCACAACATGCAAAGACGTTTTGGAAAATCACGACTTTCTACCAGTTTGGTGAAGGCCCTTTTCTGTACCAGCATGACTGTGCCGCTGTATACAAATCTAGCTCCATAAAGACACGGTTTGACCAGTTTGGTGTGGAGGAACTCAAGTAAGCTACGCATAACCCTGACCTCAACCCTACTAAACACTTTTGGGATGAATTGGAACACTGATCGCAAGCCAGGTCTTTTCATCCTTCAATGCCTTACTGCACAAACGGGTGCCTAGTTCCGTAAAGTCATGGGTTCACCAGTTTGGTGTTGAAGAACTATAGTGGTCTGCATTGAGTTCTGACCTCAATCCAACTGAACACCTTTGGGTTGAACTGGAACACTGATTGCAAGCCAGGTGCTTCTCACCTGACCTCACAAATGGTGGCTGGCTCCATAAAGACAGGGTTTGACTAGTTTGGTGTAGAGCAGGGGTCTTCAAACTATGGCCCTCCAGTTGTTCAGGAACTACAATTCCCATCATGCCTAGTCATGTCTGTGAATGTCAGAGTTTTACAATGCCTCATGGGACGTGTAGTTCCTCAGCAGCTGGAGGGCTGTAGTTTGAGGATCCCTGGTGTAGAGGAACTCAAGTGTTCTACGCAGAACCCTGACCTCAACCCTACTAAACACTTTTGGGATGAATTGTAACGCTGATCGCAAGCCAGGTCTTTTCATCCATCAATGCCTTACTGCACAAACGGGTGCCTAGTTCCGTAAAGTCATGGGTTCACCAGTTTGGTGTTGAGGAACTATAGTGGTCTGCATAGAGTCCTGACCTCAACCCTACTGAACACCTTTGGGTTGAACTGGAACACTGATTGTAAGCCAGTTGTTTCTCATTCGACATCAGTACCTGACCTCACAAATGGTGGCTGGCTCCATAAAGACAGGGTTTGACCAGTTTGGTGTAGAGGAACTCAAGTGTTCTACACAGAGAACTGACATCAACCCTGCTGAACACCTTTGTGATGAATTGGAACCCCCGACTGCAATCCAGGTGTTTCTCATTCAACATCAGTACCTGACCTCACAAATGGTGGCCAGCTCCATAAAGACAGGGTTTGACCAGTTTGGTGTAGAGCAGGGGTCTTCAAACTATGTCCCTCCAGTTGTTCAGGAACTACAATTCCCATCATGCCTAGTCATGTCTGTGAATGTCAAGAGTTTTACAATGCCTCATGGGACATGTAGTTCCTCAACAGCTGGAGGGCCGTGGTTTGAGGATCCCTGGTGTAGAGGAACTCAAGTGTTCTACACAGAGAACTGACCTCAACCCTGCTGAACACCTTTGGGATGAACTGGAACCCCCGACTGCAATCCAGGTGTTTCTCCTTCAACATCAGTACCTGATCTCACAAATGGTGGCCAGCTCCATAATGACATAGTTTGACCAGTTTGGTGTAGAGCAGCTATGTCCAAACTATGGCCCTCAAGCTCTTCAGGAACTACAATTCCCATCATGCCTAGTTATGTCTGTGAACGTCAGAGATTTACAATGCCTCATGGGAATTGTAGTTCCCGAACAGCTGAAGGGCCAAAGTTTGGACACCCCTGGTGTAGAGGAACTCAAGTGTTCTACACAGAGAACTGACCTCAGCCCTACTGAACACCCATGGAAGGAACTGGAACACTAATCACAAGCCAGGTCTTTTCTTTCAAAATCAGTACCTTACCTCATAAATGTTGGCAAGCTTCATAAAGTCATGGTTTCACCAGTTTGGTGTTGAGGAACTATAGTGGTCTGCATAGGGTCCTGACCTCAACCCTACTGAACACCTTTGGGTTGAACTGGAACACTGATTGCAAGCTAGGTGTTTCTCATTCAACATTAG
Source organism: Pelophylax lessonae (assembly GCF_965119305.1). Lineage (NCBI taxonomy): Eukaryota > Metazoa > Chordata > Amphibia > Anura > Ranidae > Pelophylax > Pelophylax lessonae. The sequence continues at coordinate 17,093,765 of NC_138780.1, forward strand.
TACCTGATCTCACAATTGGTGGCCAGCTCCATAAAGACATGGTTTGACCAGTTTGGTGTAGAGGAACTCAAGTGTTCTACATAGAGAACTGACCTCAGCCCTACTGAACACCCATGGAAGCAACTGGAACACTAATCGCAAGCCTGTTCCAAAATGAGTACCTTACTTCATAAATGGTGGCAGGGTTTGACCAGTTTGGTGTTGAGGAACTCAAGTGTTCTACACAGAGAACTGACCTCAACCCTACTGAACACCTTTGGGATGAACTGGAACACTGACTGCAAGCTAGGTGTTTCTCATTCAACATTAGTACCTGATCTCACAAATGGTGGCCAGCTCCATAAAGACATGGTTTGACCAGTTTGGTGTAGAGAAACTCAAGCGTTCTACACAGAGAACTGACCTCAACCCTACTGAACACCTATGGAAGCAACTGGAACACTAATCGCAAGCCAGGTCTTTTCATCCAAAATCAGTACCTTTCCTCATAAATGGTGGCCAGCTCCATAAAGTCATGGTTTCACCAGTTTGCTGGGGAGGAACTTGAGTGTTCTACACAGAGCCCTGACCTCAATCCTACTGAACACCTTTGGGAAATTGGAGCACCGATTAGCAGGCAGGTATTTTCATCCAACACGAGTACCTGACCTCACAAACAATGGCCAGCACCATTATGACATGGTTTAACCAATTGGTGTGGAGGCGCTCACGTGCCTTGAATAAAGCCCTGAAGAAGATGGCTTGGCCCTCAAAATGAGGTTGCTGAATGGGTACCATGGGTGACTATCTGCATTTTGGAGACTTGAGATGATCCACACCAGGCTGGATGCTGTAATTAATGCTGTTCTTTCAAGTATCCTTGAGTATTGGAAGCCATTGTTACAATACGTTTTCTGAATGCATTGAATGAGGCCAGTGCGCTCTCTTTTTATCTTTTTGATAGGTATCCTCACTTACAATGCAAGACTGCTGGTCCTGCATTATAGATGATGATGTCAGAGTGAGATCAATGGCCAAGGAGAGAGCTTAGAAGGACTGGTCAAATATAGAGGAGAAATCTTGCTGGAGTTAGGGTTAACGTAAAGGCAGGGTGGTCAGGTCACACAAAAAATGCTTTTAATGGTATATTGATCGACCAAAAGGGAACAAAGAAGAGAAGTTCATTGTTAGTATTTACACGCCCTTTCATGCCCTTTACGTTTTTATGGACTATTTAGCCAGACTTCACCTTTATTATAGAGTTTACTTTATTATATCGTATATATTATTTTACCTAATGATATAAACAGTCTCAATCCCTTCAATATGAAGTCGTCTATAAATTGTCTATACCCTTCTGTCTACGTATCTTCTAAAATCTTCGAGACCTTTTTTTCTCATGACCCCCTTTCATCCTCTGGGAACTTTGCCTGGAAATAAAGACAGTCGCTTAATACTTTGCTAAGCCCAACTAATGATTATTTAATGCCGGGACTTTTTCTTTGATGCGCAATGCGTGAGCCGCAGGCCTGTGCCGCTTTGAAGTTGCAGGCGGCAAGCCGACTTTCTACCAGAGGGAATTAGTGCCGGCTTATAAGTGAACGCTGAGGATTTGATCCTGTGCTAAAATCTAATTATCTAGGCCGGTGCTGTTGCTCTTCGGATCTCGAATCTGACTTTATATAATGGGAAACTTCTTTTTTTTTTATCAGTTATGGTTTAGACTAGTGGTTCTCAACCTTATTGAGATCAGGGCCTGGTAAATTCTTCCAAAACATTTCATGCCCCAACAATAAAGGAAAAAGTTTATACTCACACAATAAAATTATGAGGATGCCAAATATGTACCTTATTGAAATTCTGGAAGGCTCTGAATGGGGCTGGGTTTCACTGTGCAGGGGGCTGTAGAGGGGGTAAGGGGACTTTGGAGCAGCTTTGGTGACCTTGTAGGGAATGAGGTTTCTGTAGGGAGCTGGGGGTCTCTCCAGGAGGTTGGCGACTTTGTAGGGACACACACTATGGGAGACTGGAGGGTGCTGCAAGGGTTGGGGGACACTGTGGGAGTTTGGGGGGGCAGTGTGGGACACTGTTGAAGGTTGGTTGCATATTGGGGGTCACTGCAGGGGGCATTGTGAGAAGTTGGGGGCAATGCGGGAGATTGGGTGGCACTGTGGGGGATAACGGCACTTCTTTTCACCATAGATGGTTGGGAGGTACTATGGATGCTGGGAGGCACTGTGGGAAGTTGGGGTATCTGCAGTTGCTTGGAGTTTTGTGAGAAATGAGGCCATGGCCTGGCAGCAGGCCATGGCTCGGTGGTTGAGAACCAATTTTTTTAGGTTGTACTCCAGTCAGTGAGTAATAATAAGGCCTTCAAATACATAGAGGGAGTGAAAAGTACCTACTCAGCGCTTTGTCACCATTTCTCTTCATTATCCAATGCTGGTCATCTGGGAATTCCTACTTGTGATGCAAGAAAGAGGTTCCCAAATACACCCATACTAAACTCCTTGCTATCACATATACGGAAAGGTTGATGTGTCAGATTGCAAGTACTAAAAGTTTCTCACAGCCATCCTATCTATAGAGCTGGACTCCGGCCTTCCCTTTAGTCTTGCACAGTTGTACAGGCTCTTCTCCTGTACTGAAATGGCTTACTTTGATTCACCGCATAATGTAAGCTTCTCCCCCCCCCCCTCATTAATTTGATTTCATATCTTTGAATCATGGAGGCTCAGCATCACATGTGGGCCTTATCTAGGGTGGTCTTCAGCCAAATGAAGCCTGCCTGAGAATGCTCACTTCTCCTGTCTGACACCAACTAAATCATGGCATTTTGATATTTGCCTAACTCCAAAGAGCCAACCCATTGCTTACATAAGGGTTGAGGGCTCTTGAGAAGGGTACTGAGGCAGGGAGCCAGGGCCAGCCCTACCATGGGTCGCGCTGGGTCCATTGGACCCAGACAGAACTTTGAAAGAGGCGGCAAGATGACACCCACGATTTTAATTCTAACACTTTTGTGTGCCATTAAGTTACGGGCGGCATTTCCGCATTTCATCCCGTAGTGCAAACTGATGAGTGTGAGGAGGCGGAGTGTCTCCTCCAGGGAACGGCCCTCGCGTGATTGTGGTGTGCGCAATTACCTCAGACATCAGCGCACTCCATCTCATGCAGGGCAGGCTGGATGATCTAGGGTGGTGGCCACAGCAGACACAGGAGTGACAGGAGGACTGAGGACAGACAGTGGGTGTTTGGTGGCGAGTTATGGAAGAAGATAACAGTATACTGTATATCATATTTTCAAAATTTTATATTTATATAAAATAATGGATGTGGGAGCCTTTTAGTGGGTGTGAATTTATTTTGGAGTGGGGCAGCATTTCATTCTCGGACCCAGGCAACACAATGTCTTGGGCCAGCCCTGCAGGGACCTGTGCAGCAATTCGATGGTACAGAGCCACTTGGATCGGCTCTGTATACTCTCTCTCTGTGAACTTAGTCAACTAATGACAACTCGGTTCAATTATGGGCACTACAGTGGTCAGTGATGTTCTTGTTTTAAAGCTCCTCAACTGCTTGTTAATATTACATAAATCATTAAATGTCCATGTTTTTGAAAATGGAATGTTGTTTCTGAAACTGGAATGGAAACATGGAAATTTGCTGAAATCCAATGCCCAGAGACTTGTGTCTGCCCCCCACCCTGCTTTAGTTCCTTTTCACACCTCAGTGTTTTCACGGATGATTTTCAAAGATCGATAAAGCTCAAGTTGAAGAATCTCATTATTTCCAATAAGCCAGTTCACACCTAAATGATGTGTCGCTTAATACCTGTAGCTTAAAAACCAACGTTAGCTTAAATCGTTTTTTAAATGATCCCACATGGTTGGAGGACTCTTGGTCAAGATATGGGGCTTCCCATATCTTGACACAAATTCTTGACAGTGTAGTAACAATCAGTAGAAATACAGTTTCCAATGTGTGTTAGTAACTCTAGGGCCAAATAATTTCCTCTCACTGGTTCTTGGGCTAGGTTGCTAGAGTTCCTATATTGATTGCAATGGCATCTCCTGAGAGGGGATCTTGATCTGGAAACAGGCAAATGTAAAGTGCTCATTGGTGGTTTAATGGCATTGACAGTTATTACTGGGAGGCATTATAAGTCTGTGTCTGCCCCATCAGCAGTGACAACTATTATAAGGTTAGGAGGTAGAGAGGCCCCAAATATAATTTTTTTAACTGATCCCACATGGCTGGAGGACTCTTAGCTAAGATATGGGGCTTTCCATAGAGCAAGTGTTTTTGTTTCACAAAAAGAGTTACAATTTTTTTTATAGAGGAGCTGGAGCACACAAAGGTAAGTAGGAATGTTAAAATTTCCAGGTGGACAGAAAAAGAGTTGGGAATTATGTCACGGTGTTCTCATTGTTGGAGTATCAAAGACATATTAAATGCCAGAGACCAACACCACCAATACAGCCCACCAGACTCTACTTGCTTGGGCAGTAATCCAATTACAGCTAGTAGATAAGCCTATTGACTTTGCTGCACCCCTAGCCACTGATTCTTACCTCCTGGTAGAACTTTCCAAGAAGATTCTTGATGTAGTGCCCACCCCTGTAAGGACTGTGTATTTGTCCTGGATTCTCCCCTTAAGTCAGTGTAATGGCAGTCAGGCACACCATGACAGTCTCTCCTCTGGCTCAATGAACAGTCTAGGGCAGGGGTCTCCAAACTTTCTAAACAAAGGGCCATTTATTCAGACTTTGGGGGGGGGGGAGACTGTGGCCAGTAGGAGTACAACATGTTCTGGTGTCAGTGGGAGTAAAGAATGCTAAATCTTTAGTGGGAGGAATAATGCCCCATCATTGGTGTCAGTGGGAGGAATAGTACCCCACCGTTGGAGTCAGTGGGGGGAATAGTGCCCCATCGTAGATGTCAGTAGGAGAATAATGTCCCATCATTGGTGTCAGGGGGAGGAATGGTGCTCCATTATTGCTGTCAGTGGGAGGAATGGTGCCCCATCATTGGTGTTAGTCGATGGAAAAGTGTGCCATCATCGCTGTCAGTGGGAGCAATAGTGCCCTATCATTGGTGTCAGTGGATGGAGTAGTGTTCTATCATTGGTGTCATTTGGAGGAATAGTGTCCCATCCTTGGTGTCAGTAGGAAGAATAGTGCCCCATCATTGGTGTCAGTGGGAGGAATAGTGCCCCATAATTGATGTTAGTCGGAGGAAAAGTGTTCCATCATTGGAGTTAGAGGGAGTAGTAGTGCCCCATCATTGGTGTCATTGGGAAGAAAAGTGTTCCATGATTAGTGTCAGTGGGAGGAATAGTGCCCTATCATTGGTGTCAGTGGGAGGACTAGTACTCCATCATTGGTGTCTGTGGGTTTGGGTTGCCCATCATAGGTATCAGTAGAAGGAAAAGTAGGAAAAAGAAAACAAGGGCGCCAGGTCACAAGGAAATGTAAAAGCAGTGCCTTTATTCATAGCAACTTACATATGGAAAATCCAGCATCTGCCTACGCAGTGACGAGGAGAGATTCTCACAATGATGACAGGTGGTGTGCAGTCAGCTGGAACTCACGCGGTGGTCCTAGGAAGTGTATGGCGACTGTCTAAACACTGGGCGGTCGCTGAGAGGTGCGAAAGCTCCTTGGATGAACCGCGTTGCAGATGCCCAAGGCCAGAAGTGACACAATTGCACACTGCCGGTTTCATTCACGGAATACGGCAGGGGTCATGCGGCGGAGCAAGTAGTGGAGGGCGAGCCGCAACATTGTTTCGATGGTCCACCTCCTTCATCAGGTGACTGCACACCACCTGTCATCATTGTGAGAATCTCTCCTCGTCACTGCGTAGGCAGATGCTGGATTTTCCATATGTAAGTTGCTACAAATAAAGACACTAATTATGCATTTCCTTGTGACCTGGCGCCCTTGTTTTCTTTTTCCTATATGTTCGGAGGGATCCCTCACCTCTTCCAGGAGCTGCCGGTCTTAACAGTCTCCCAGTTTTTGGATTTTTAAAAACCACCAGAAGTTGTCTCTCCCATCTACATGAAAACTTCACAGTGAAGCCTGATGGTCTATGGACGAGGTTTTCCTTTTTACTTATGCTAATTTTTCATTGATCTGTTTGTGAGTATGCTAATTGTTCAACCATGTTGTGGCAGTGATTGCTGACTCATTGATCTAGGTCGGTGAATTTTTTGCTGTTTTAGTAGAAGGAAAAGTGTCTCATCATTGGTGTCAGTGAGAGAAATAGTGCCCTATCATTGGTGTCAATGGGAGGAAAAGTGTCCCATCATTGGTTTCCCTGGGAGAAATAGTGTCCCATCATCGATGTTAGTGGGAGGAATAGTGTACCATCATTGGAATTAGGGGGAAGAAAAGTGCCCCATCATTGGTGTCAATGGAAGGAAAAGTGTTCCATCATTGGTATCAGTGGGAGAAGTAGTGCCCCATCATCGGAGTAAATGGGAGAAATAGTGTACCCTCATTGGTGTCAGTGGGAGCAGTAGTCCCCCATCGTCTGTGTTATTGGGAGGCATAGTCCTTCATTGTTGGTGTCAGTGGCAACAAATATGCCCCCATAATTGGTGTCAGCAGAAGGCATAGTGTCCCAAGGGACAGATAAAGGAAAGCAAAGGGCCGCATCCGCCCCCCGGCCACATTCGCCCCCCGGGCCACATCTGCCCCCCGGGCCGCAGTTTGGAGACCACTGGATTAGGGGTTGCTTTTTCCGAAATATATTGCTGAATAAACTTGGATAGGGCATAGAGAGCTGTGGGATATGCCACTCTGAACGCTAAAGAGCAATGAGAGGACACTCTTCACTTTGGCCCTACCCCTTAGGACAGTCCCCTTTTGTAATGTACCAGAAATTGGAAGGGCAACAACCCTTCAGGCTGGGAACTTCTCCTCCTGGACAAGAATAGGGAAGCTCCAAGCCCCAGACTATTTATGCACTTTCCCAGCCACATTCTGGGCACACTCCCCCAGGGATTTGCTGAGACAACATACATATTCAGGTTGCTGATTTACCATTCTAGTCCATTGCATACTGAATCTTCCAGAAGGCAGTGGGAAACAATTAAGCCTGCAACCAGTAGAGCCATGAAAAGCCTAAAGCAATCACAAAGTGTTCCACAGATTACAGTGGAGCCAAAAATAACCAAATTTACCTAGCTTTCCTATCAACCTATGTAGGAGGGTGCTACATTTATAAATATTGCCCCAAGGTAGCCCAACTGACACAACTGGTGGCTCTCCTCCAAGACTTTCCCCTATCCCCACCCTTTCATGGAGGTTTCTGACTCTCACACAACACCAAAAGCCATATTTTTGACAATTATTCTCTTTATTTAAAAAAAACAAAAAACATATTGACAAATAAATACAGAAGGACGCATACGCTAGAAAAAATTAGAGTGACGTGAGAAATTTCTACCTCAGGACAGAAAGCATCGTTAGCTAGCAGGACTACATTCTTTAGCTATACGTTTACATAAAAAAATGTATAAAATGTCAGAAGCCGGTCTAATAAAAAAAAAAGCAAATTAACGGCCTTATTTATCAAAGTGTCTAAAAATAAAAGATTGCCGACTAGTTGATCTTTTTGCTTTTCAGGGCGGTTTATAAAATGAGACAGGAAAGGCTTATCTGATTGGCTGTAAGGAACAAAGCAAACAAGTACTGTGTAAGCTCCAAGTTTGTCTGGATGGAGTTTACACAGGACTAAAGACCCTCACCGTCCCCCATGTGACAGTTTGCAGGCTTGGTGATTGGCTGCTGAGCCGTCAAGGAAGGAAGAAGAGCGAGACACACATGTTCCCCCATACTAGGAAGTATTTTAGGGTGGCAAGGAAGCATATTAAGGCCGAAACACACTTTTCCGCTGCACTTTGCATTGCCATTCCTTTTGAATGGCAGCCAACGCACTAAGACCACTCAGTGTCAACACCACCACATGCACTACTGTGCCACATGCACTGTCAGCGCACCACCACATGCACTACTGTGCATTATGGTGCGCTGCATTGCCAAAAGTTTGTTTTTTTGGGCATTTTGGTTCATTGCCAGCCCATTTAACGGGCTGCCTAATGCATGAAAACAAGGTGCATTAACTCATGTGAGATGAAGCAACGCACAAGGAGGCCAAGGTCGGAATGGGCCCTAAAGATAAGTATAAGCAGCAAGTATAGGTGACCTGTGTACAGGTTCATTTTAAAGAAGAAATCCAACTTTTGCAAGTTTTGGATTGGGAGAGAAATAGTTCAAACTTCTGCCATGTTTTTACTGCTTATAAGTAGAAGATAAGAACACAATTTTATGTCCGTGTTTCGGTAGTTCAGAGGTCTCTCTTAATCAAGGGTGGAATGTGGTAGATTTGGAATCAGGACTGAAAAAATTATTGTTCACAAGGAAGAACTTTAATGAATATCTATAAGGTGTCCTTTCCAATTTGGTGCCATGTTTTTACTGCTGTCTGTTTTTCTTTCTGGAGACTTCATCTCACTTCCAGTCTTGAAAAATGGTGTGCCCGGGGACAGGAAGTGTTGGCAAATCTCTGAAAAGGGGGCACAGACAGCAGAATAAGACTGACCCAGGGGCTGACTGGCAACTTTCGACCCAGGGGGCAAGTACAAACCAGAGGTCCATGGTGCAGCGACTCGACCCTCCTCCCTGGCTTCCTCCTGACCCCCATTCCAGGCTGAAGCTCTAGGTATTTTCTACTCATTGGCCAAATGCTTGGTCGGGGGGTTGCCAGGGGAGGAGAGTCTCCAGTTAGGGCATGTCTTCATCCCGCACTCAGTAGGTCAGCGGTGGGGACTTTTTACTTCTCTTCACCAGGAATCCTTTAGGCATGTCTGTGGCAGAAGCGGTGCAGCCTTATAACGGGGCATCAGAGCGGCCTGGGGGGCAATTGCCCCCCTACCCCCTGGCCCAGTCCTCCCCTGGACTGACCAATGGTCTAATTCTTCTCTAACCCAATCCAAAACGCTAAAACGTTTGGTTAGCGTTCTGCGTAAAAACTCTTTGCTGCTTTAACTGCTTAAATTGATCATACCCATATGTGTTTAAACACTTTAGTGAATACGAGGTTTGCTTTACCATGGGTGCCCAATGAATTCTGATTTGGAAAATTTGACTAAAAGGGCGATACAACTCATACCATTCTGCGGCACTATGAAGCTTTGTCGCAACGCTTGCCAAATACATACATGTGGAAAATTCTCTAGAGATACAATCTTAATTATGTGCCTGTGGGTCTTCTAGAAAATTCTCAAGACCAAAGTAAAAAAAAATAATAATAATCTGAAAAACACAACACAAGTCCAAAGGCAGTCTACTTTGAAGTTGGATTTTTTTTTTCAAATTCATCAATATATTAGTATGACCGCTAATTAATCAAGTCTTAACTGCGTTTATTTTTGTATGCCTACTAACCTGCCTTCATCATCTTTCTAGTTAACTATTAATGTACTGCTTTTGTTGTGACTGCTCATCTTAAAATGGTTCATAGAACGAGATGGCCGTACATTCAAAAGGGCAGAATGAAACCGCTTTCTAGAGCTTCACATTTAAAATAGGTTAATCGAACAAATACATTTCCCACCAAGCACTCCCCATCTGAGTGCTTTCTACATTGCGAGTGCTTTGGTTTATTTTTTGTAATTCTATACATAAAATTGCCTATAATTTTGAAAAGTGAAATACAGTCATCGACTGACTTCTTGTTGTAATAAGTAATCTGCCCAAAAAGAAAATCCAGAAATTAGTCAATCTTGTCAACTCACCTCCCAAAACCAATAATTCGAAATCTAGCCATAAATCAATCCCACCCCACACTTGTCCATATTTGGGCAAAGAAACACTCAGTTTTTTAGGGGTCCGAGCAAAATAGGGACGGTTGAGAATGAAGGTTTGTGAGCAAGGCTAGAGAATTACACTTAACACATTCTAAAAAAACTTTCTCAGCTTCATCTTATTTCTTCAGATATTGCCCCCCCCCCCCCTTTCATTCACAGTCATTACAAGATTGCCCGGTTTGGGCATTGACGTCAAATGAACAAAGTCTTTGAAGATAGATAAGAAAGTGGTCATATCCTACGTCTTCCAAAAGAACCACCCAAGGGATTTGGCCATTTTAGGATGAGCATGGGCTGTAATCTCTGCTTTAGAAGAAATGTTTTTTTTTTTAATTCAGAAGATGGGCTGTACAAGGCCAAAGTTTCTTTCCAAGGCTTCAGGAGTTTATTCTCTGATGTAGATCCGTTTGCAGACCACGTCATCGGCTATCATGAACTGAAAGAAAACAATAAGTGAAAACGTCAATTTACTTCTGTACTATGACCACCAAAATGGTTGTGCATACCATTTTTTATTTTTTGCTTCAAAGGCAAAGTGTCAGTTATTGGGTTATTGTGGTGCCTACTAAAGTTAAATTGTCCTTTAAGGCAGTGGTCCTCAACCCTGGTCCACTAATAGGCCACATTTTAAGTATTACCTTGGGGAGATGCAGACTAGAATACTGCAGTCACTGAGCAGCAAATGAGATCACCTGTGATGTAATTTAGTTATCTTGCAAACCTGGACTGTTAGTGGGCCCCCGAGGACCGGAGTTGAGGACCACTGCTTTAAGGCACCCCCACCCCATGGGGAAGTACTTACCTTCTCCCAAAACCTTTACTGTGTGACCCTACTCAACGTTTGCATAGCCAAGCAAAGGTCCTGGCCTGGTCCTCCACCTAGCAGCCCAGTCATACCTATGGGTGGTCTGTACACTATCCATATGAATTAATGTGGCAACAACATACATGAGCACTAGAAAGATGAACTGGCTGGGACATTTCCCCTCTCTTCAGAAACTGGGCCGTAGGGTAGTATTCCAACATGATACCAACCCCAAACACACCTCCATGACAATTACTGCCTTGATAAAGAAGTTGAGGGTAAAGGTGATGGACTGGCCAAGCATGTCTCCAGACCTAAATCCTATTGAGCATCTGTGAGGCATCCTTAAATGGAAGGTGGAGGAGCACAAGGTCTCTAACATCCACCAGCTCTGTGATGTCATCATGGAGGAGTGGAAGAGGACTCCAGTGGCAACCTGTGAAGCTCTGGTGAACTCCATGCCCAAGAGGGTTAAGGCAGTGCTGGAAAATAATGGTGGCCACACAAAATATTGACACTTTGGGCCAAATTTGGACATTTTCACTTAGGGGTGTACTCACTTTTGTTGCCAGCGGTTTAGGCATTAATGGCTGTGTGTTGAGTTATTTTGAGAGGACAGCAAATTTACACCATTATACAAGCTGTACACTAACTACTTCACATTGCAGCACAGTGTCATTTCTTCAGTGTTGTCACATGAAACAATAAAATAGTTACAAAAATGTGAGGGGTGTACTCACTTTTGCGAGATACTGTACATATATATATATATTTTTTTTTTTTCATTGAGGAAATTTTCCTTTGTTTCATGTCCCAGTGACACAACAGGCATTGAATGGAATGGAAATATTTGATTTATGTATGGGCAGGCTGGATGTACCCAATTCGATCCATCGATCGACTTGGGTACAACCAGCCTGTCAGATTTTTTACATTCGATTACTGCTGGCAACTATAGCCCCTAGCAGTGATCAGTGCGTTTTGCCGGCCGGGAAGGCTCCCCACGCCCCCCCCCCCCAGCTGGCAGAACACAATAGCGCTGCGGGAGGCATTTCCCCATCAACACTGACTGTGTTGATTGGGGGAATCACGTGATTTTCTTTCCTTTGACCCATGATGGAAGGAAAGAAAATCAAACCAACTTTGGGCTGCCTTTGTTGGCACTAAAATCGGTGTCCCTATTATAGGATCTCACCTTACCTCCTGTTCAGGTGAAAAACCTTAAATTTAGCATTTTTTTGTCAATTTTCTGTCCCGGTAAAAAATGGTAACCAGGACTAAAAGAGAGTAAAATATACATAACCTGGAGATGAACAGAAATATAAAACTGACAGTAGTTCTAATCTTTCTCAACCGTCCAAAAACATACAGAAAATTGGTATTAAATATATACTAATTTTTTCATATTTTCCAATTTTCCCCTTCCTTTAGAGAAGAATTCTGTTTGGTTTCCATCAGTCAGTGCAAAATTAATTAAAATGTAAGTAAATATAAGTAAACCAGCATTGTATATAAGTTCTGAAGTTGGATTCGGAAATGTGTGTTTTCTTGTGAAGGTACTAGGATCCATAGACAGGTTTTCTTACCAGGATGAGTTCCCCATCGTTGGTCAGCTCTCTGGACCAGGAGGTCTTGGGTCCGTCACCTTTCAGGAGTCGTTGCTCACACACCATTTTGTTCTCACTCTCCCATTTGGCCAGGCTCTGAATAGACACAAAAGAGAAAACAAAATGAGACACTTCATTAAATAACAAACAGGCTCTCCAGACAAGGACACTTCAAACCAAAAGAGCCATCCATCATGAAGAGGAGACAGCAGCCTCCTCCTGGAAACATATCTTTGAGGAATCTAACACCCTCCATTCAATCCTTTCTTTTCGATTTTCCTGAGTTAGCAGCTTTCAGACTGGAAGAAAGTGACAGGGATTGAGGGAGGATCGATCACCTATAGACAACTGAAATTCAAGAATGGTTGACTATTTAGGATAGAATTGTTGTAGACTTTCCCCTTCGATGATCGGCCTTTGTCTTTTTATTTGAGGTCAACAAACAACCATCCAGACACTGAATGGCCAGAATGGAAGCAAAGATCAAAAAGGGCTACAATGACATGTACATTGGCCTTATATGACAGCTTCCATTGAATTCTCTAACATCTGAGGGGTCAGCATTTGCCCAGGATCCTGGTGGATGGTCAAATCTGGTCCAAAAGCCACGATGGAGAAGTGGATCTCCCAATTGTCTCTAACCATAGTACACCAGCTTCAAAAATAATCCTTAGTTAGGATAAGGAGATACAGTGCCTTGCGAAAGTATTCGGCCCCCTTAAACTTTGCGAACTTTTGCCACATTTCAGGCTTCAAACATAAAGATATAAAACTGTATTTTTTTGTGAAGAATCAACATTAAGTGGGACACAATCATGAAGTGGAACGAAATTTATTGGATATTTCAAACTTTTTTAACAAATAAAAAACTGAAAAATTGGGCGTGCAAAATTATTCAGCCCCTTTACTTTCAGTGCAGCAAACTCTCTCCAGAAGTTCAGTGAGGATCTCTGAATGATCCAATGTTGACCTAAATGACTAATGATGATAAATAGAATCCACCTGCGTGTAATCAAGTCTCCGTATGCACCTGCACTGTGATAGTCTCAGAGGTCCGTTTAAAGCGCAGAGAGCATCATGAAGAACGAGGAACACACCAGGCAGCTCCGAGATACTGTTGTGGAGAAGTTTAAAGCCGGATTTGGATACAAACAGATTTCCCAAGCTTTAAACATCCCAAGGAGCACTGTGCAAGCGATAATATTGAAATGGAAGGAGTATCAGACCACTATAAATCTAAGAAGACCTGGCCGTCCCTCTAAACTTTCAGCTCATACAAGGAGAAGACTGATCAGAGATGCAGCCAAGAGGCCCATGATCACTCTGGATGAACTGCAGAGATCTACAGCTGAGGTGGGAGACTCTGTCCATAGGACAACAATCAGTCGTATACTGCACAAATCTGGCCTTTATGGAAGAGTGGCAAGAAGAAAGCCATTTCTTAAAGATATCCATAAAAAGTGTTGTTTAAAGTTTGCCACAAGCCACCTGGGAGATACACCAAACATGTGGAAGAAGGGGCTCTGGTCAGATGAAAACAAAATCAAACTTTTTGGCAACAATGCAAAACGTTATGTTTGGCGTAAAAGCAACACAGCTCATCACCCTGAACACACTATCCCCACTGTCAAACATGGTGGTGGCAGCATCATGGTTTGGGCCTGCTTTTCTTCAGCAGGGACAGGGAAGATGGTTAAAATTGATGGGAAGATGGATGGAGCCAAATACAGGACCATTCTGGAAGAAAACCTAATGGAGTCTGCAAAAGACCTGAGACTGGGATGGAGATTTGTCTTCCAACAAGACAATGATCCAAAACATAAAGCAAAATCTACAATGGAATGGTTCACTAATAAACATATCCAGGTGTTAGAATGGCCAAGTCAAAGTCCAGACCTGAATCCAATTGAGAATCTGTGGAAAGAACTGAAAACTGCTATTCACAAACGCTCTCCATCCAACCTCACTGAGCTTGAGCTGTTTTGCAAGGAGGAATGGGCAAAAATTTCAGTCTCTTGATGTACAAAACTGATAGAGACATACCCCAAGCGACTTACAGCTGTAATCGCAGCAAAAGGTGGCGCTACAAAGTATTAACTTAAGGGGGCTGAATAATTTTGCACGCCCAATTTTTCAGTTTTTCATTTGTTAAAAAAGTTTGAAATATCTAATAAATTTCGTTCCACTTCATGATTGTGTCCCACTTGTTGTTGATTCTTCACAAAAAATTACAGTTTTATATCTTTATGTGTGAAGCCTGAAATGTGGCAAAAGGTCACAAAGTTCAAGGGGGCCGAATACTTTCGCAAGGCACTGTATATAGGAGAATATACTGTATCTGATACTTTGCTGGCAGTGGCTATACTTAATTTGCATTTGTTCCTCCAATGCTCGGGCTTGGGGGATTAGTCACTCAGGAACCCAGCACTGCAATGGTGATTGATAAGAAGGTACCACCAGGCCTCCTGAAGACGCCCAGGCCCCATCACTAAACAGGTGGGCCCAGCCAGCCGGCAGCTTCAATCAGTGAATTTCCATCAGTGTGTGGCCACCCCTGCTCCTCGGAAGTCAACCATTTGATCAACTTCTGTCGAAATGACATGTTGGTAAATTTTTCTCGATCAACGCCTGCAGCCAACCAACAAAACTATCTATGGCTAGCTTAAAGTATACTAAAGTCAAAACTGTTTTTTGAAAGTTTTGGATGGTGTGTAGGAGGATTAGAACACTTGGCAGATTGTATTGCTGTCTGTGTCCCAGTTAGGGAGATTCATCCCCTCTATTTGTCTTATTTGCCATTATCATTGAAAGTGAAAGTAAAAAAAATCCCAAATTTTGGGTTTTCCCCAGAAAAGTAATAAAGGGGAAATCTTCCAATGGAAACAGTAGTTCTTTTGACCTGGGAGTCCCCAAGAAATTCCCTTAATTTGCAGGGATTTCCACTCACTTCCTGTTTTGGCTATGGGACAGGAAGTGCAGGGATACCTCCCCAATGGGACAAAGAGGGAAAAATACATCTTACAGGGGTTATATACCCACCCTTACTCTATCCAAAATGAAAAAATAAATAAAAAATCTACTTCAAAAGTAAAATTATTCACTTTGGAGATTTTTTTTTCTTACTTCCTGTTGTGTTTACAGGACAGGCCATGAAGGCAAATCTCCCCAATGGGACACACTCAGCAAAAACAGGGGTTTTATCTATTCCCTACTCCAGGGGTATCCAAGCTTTTCAAAAGTGACAGTTTTATGTCTTTCAGACTTTAGGGGGCCAGATTGTAGAGGGTTAGAAAATGTTCCAGGGCCAGCATTAGTGAGAGTAAAGATGGCCTCAAGGTT
This sequence comes from Pelophylax lessonae, assembly GCF_965119305.1. NCBI lineage: Eukaryota > Metazoa > Chordata > Amphibia > Anura > Ranidae > Pelophylax > Pelophylax lessonae. The sequence continues at coordinate 17,109,375 of NC_138780.1, forward strand.
GGAGGTCAGTATGAGGAGGAGTAGGAGCCCATCATTGGTGTCAGTGGTAGGAATAGTGACCCATCATTGGTATCAGTGGCAGGGATACTGCCCCATTATTGATACTAGTGGGAGGACTAGTGCCCTATCATTGGGGTCAATAGTAGGAATAGTGCCTCATCATTGGTATCAGTGGGAGGAATACTGCCCCATCGTTGATATTAGTGGGAGGAATAGTGCCCTATCATTGTGGTCAATAGTAGGAATAGTGTCCCATCATTGGTATCAGTGGGAAGAATAGTGCCCCATCATTGGTATCGGTGGGAGAAATAGTGCCCTATCATTGGTGTCAATGGTAGGAATAGTGCCCCGTTATTGAAACTAGTGGGAGGAATAGTGCCCCATCATTGGTGTCAATGTTAGGAATAGTGCCCCATCATTGATACTAGTGGGAGGAATAGTACCCTCTCATTGGTGTCAATGGTAAGAATAGTGTCCCATCATTGGTATCAATGGGAGGAATACTGCCCCATCATTGATATTGTGGGAGGAATAGTGTCCCATCATTGGTATCGGTGGTTGAAATAGTGCCCTATCATTGGTGTCAATGGTAGAAATAGTGCCCCATCATTGATACTAGTGGGTGGAATAGTGCCCCATCATTGGTGTCAATGGTAGGAATAGTGCCCCATCATTGATACTAGTGGGAGGAATAGTACCCTCTCATTGGTGTCAATGGTAAGAATAGTGTCCCATCATCGGTATCAATGGGAAGAATACTGCCCCATCATTAATATTAGTGGGAGGAATAGTGTCCCATCACTGGTATCAGTGGGGGAAATAGTGCCCTATCATTGGTGTCAATGGTAGGAATAGTCCCCACCAATGATACTAGATGAAGGAATAGTGCCCCATCATTGGTGTCAGTGAGAGGAATAGTGCCCCATCATTTATACAAGTGGGAAGAATTGTGCCTCATATAATTGATAGTGCCCTAAGGGCTGGATAAATGCTAGCAAAGGGCCGCAGTTTGGAGACCACTGCCCTACTCTATCCAACAAAATGAAAAAAAAAAAGTTTTGGCTTTAGAAGTTTTTGAACCTACCCCAATGATTTTTTTTCTCTTGTGTACATTATCTCTACCGGCTTTGTAATCAGCTGAAAAAATCTCCAGCACAAGAAAAAACAAAACACGATTTGTGCAGATTATTCAAGCTCACGAAAGAAGAGGCAGTGAAGCAAGTCTTGCCGGCCCCATCTGATGAGGCCAAAGAGTCAGATATCGGGTAATGAGATCAGAATCATGGTTGAGTTGAGAATGCAGAGCGTGTGACCCGTTCCAGACTTGTCATGCTTCAGGGAGCTCTTCGCTGCCTTTTGTGAAGGATGGCACCGTGCCACGCGCTGCCTGGGCCCTTTATTAAAACGCGATGAATCATATTTTGTCTGATGTTTTCTGGGTCTCATATTCGTCGTTAACACATAATCAGTGACCTCAGTGAGATGAGATTCTTCGGAGCGCACTAATTCTCAACTATTTTCTAGGCCAGACTTTGTTCTTCCATTTTGTCTGCTGTTTACAGACAGTGGATGGAAGGCAGATGCTAGCAAATGCAGAGTATAGTGGTTTGCTTGTCAAAATTGAAGTATACGTGTTGCCAAAATTTTTTTTTTTTAGTTTTGGATTGAGTAGGGAAGGGTTAAAACCCCTATCATTTTATCAGGGAGTGGGAGGAAATCTCTAAAAAGATATAAGGATATTCTGGCAGCCGCACACCATTCCTGGTCAAACGATCACCAGATAAAAGCAGCCTCAGCTTGCTCCATCCAAACCATGCCCCAACGTGTTTCGTCCCGCCCCTGCAGATTAATCATGGAGTTGGGGGTATTCTGTTGGCCAAAAAGCACTCTGTGTAGTAAATGACAATACCTCCAAACCTGCAACAACTTTCAGGGTCTTCATAAGTGGTATGATAGCAACAGACCAACTATGAAGACCCTGAAGGCTGTTGCAGGTTTGAAGGCCTTCTCATTTACTACACAGAGTGCTTTTCCATTTGTTTTCCTCTTTACGTTTGTGCTGTGCCCTACCTATTCAATTATGTTAGTGGCTCATAATGGTATAAAACCTTTCAGCCACCAGGAAACCCCCAGCTCCATGATTAGGCCCCCTGGGCCTGGCGGCATGGCTTGGAAATAGCAAGCTGAGGCTGCTTGTATCTGGTGATCTTATGACCAGAAATGGTGTGCATCTGCTGGAATATCCTCATATCTTTGTAGTGTGTCTTGGGTCAGGATGGACCCACACCCAGCCTGCATCCTCACAGTGGCTTCCACTTCATAGGACGATGGTCATCTGAGCAGGACCCCCAAGAAAAATGCAGACATCTCTACAAAGTGTGAAAAATTCCCTCTAAGACAACTGTCACCAGTACAGATGTCCCCATTGGTAGATTTCCTCTCTATTCCAGGTATGGGTCTTTCAAATATTTTTTGGTTTTGGGGGGGAATGTGGCAACAATGTAATAATGTAGCAACAATGTAAATTGGATACTATTTAAGAGACTCCTGGTGGAAAGTCTTTGTTAAGAGCAGAAACAGAGTGGTTTGAAGAAAGTTGATTGGAAGTTATAGTAGTGTTGGCGCACAACAAGAACATATAAACTAGTAATCGACTGATATTGTTTTCTTATTTCTGATACTGATACCGATATTTTGGTCATCGCATATCGGTATTGGCCGATATTGGCCGATATTTTCGCACATTAAAATTTTTTATTTATTTTTGACAGGTACTCTTGTGGAGGGATCTGGGGGTCTAAAAGACCCCAAACCCCTCCTCTGCACTTAAAAGCATTCAAAACGCCAAGTTTGGTTGGTTTGAATGCTGTAACTTTTTTGAATTTGGCGCAGAGTACCCGGAAGTTATGTCATGACTAGGGATGATCGAACTTTTGAAAAGTTTGGTTCGACCAGAACACCCGAACTTTCCGAAAGTTCGGCCCGGATTTCAGAACCCCATTGAAATCAATGGGACCCGAACTTCGGTAATCAAAAAACACCATTTTGAAGCCCTAAAACCCAATAAATGCCCCTAAAAAGTTCCTAGGGTTCTGGGTCATGCCCCAGGGACTATTAATCACACAAAGAAAAGTTCTTAAAAATTGTCGTTTTTGATAGAGAGCCAATTATTGAAAAAATTATTGAAAAAAAAATAAATGAGATTTCTTTGGATTTAGTGTCTGGGTGGTCTAAAAAGTGTACCTGTGAAGTTTCAGCTCTGTAGCATCTCCAGAACCAGAAAAAAAAAGATTGTTTGTATTAGAATTGCATTAGAACAGGCATATGGCTCTGCTATTTTCACACCCGGCCGTTTTTGTTTCAGGCGTTTATTGGGCTTTTTTGTGGGCGTCTTTGGAGGCAGGCATGACATCTGAACTTCTGTGTAGGGGTATACACACACACACACACACATGTATGTATATATACACATACACATATATAGGTGTGAAAGTAGCAGAACCCTATGCCTGCGCTAATGAAATAATTTATAGGCATAGGGCTCCGCTCCTATCACACCTATATGTGTGTATGTGTATAAATACATATAAGTGTGTGTGTACATATACCCCTAAACAGAAGTTCAGATGTTATGCCTGCCTCCAAAGACGCCCAAAAAATGCCCAAAAAAACCGCCTAAATGCCAATTTTTGCGGAAAAAGTTCGGAATTCGGCCGAATTTCGAACAGCCAATGTTCGGGTCGAACCGATGGTCAACCTGAACGGTTCGATCATCCCTAGTCATGACATCACTTCCAGGTTTTTACATGGAGACCCGAATGCGGCTTTGATCAGGTCTTCTCTTCGGTGGCCCTGGGACGGGAGACCCAGGGCGAGCCGCGGAATGCGGCGGGAGGGGGGGGGACTTCCCCTCCCGCTCCTTGTAATGACAGCCGAGCAGCTTCTCAGCCACATTGGTTGTCATTACAAAACAGCCGACCGTTGGCTATGGACGCTGGTACCGGGGTGATGCCTCTAGCTGCAGGCATCACTCCGGTACAAGCACTTTCTCGAAATATTGGCAATATCGGTAACCTCAGGGGCCGATTCCGATATATCGGGGAAAGAGCATATCGATATTCCGGCTATCCCTAATATAGACCACCAATGGGTTTCGGCACACCACTCCTATATCAGGTCTTAAAATATTTGGTGAGCTTGAAAACGGGACTCAGCTTGGGTTGATTAATAAAAAAAAAGTAGACAGAAACACCTTGGTAAAGGTAGTAATTGAAAATCAAAAATTTTATGGTTGTCTCCCGAAGAGGAGGGTCAGCCTTCCAATGGGGAAACCTGTTCTGGTGACAACTGTATAAGAAGGAATATTTTTTCAATGTGGCGAAAATAATGCTCACTTCCTTTATGTCTCGAGAACAGGAAGTGAAAGAAATCTCCCCACTATTAGGGAATAAGCCACCGCTCACTCCAAAATCCAAAACCCAATCCAATCCAAAACCTAAAAAGAAAAAAGAAAGTTGGCTGTAGATACACTTTTGAGTTCCCCCGTAATTAGCCGCTACACAGTTCATTATTCCAAATGATGCTTGAATTTTTCCAAAGGAGACACCATCACCCTTCTCCAGTTTCAAAAAAATAAAGGACCCCGAATGGCTTCCTGGCCAAAAATCACTTGTACGTTCACTGAGCTTATGTATTTCATCAGGCACAGCCTTCGAAGTCGGTGCCGGATTTCATCATGGCAAGGTTTCAACATAACCTCACTTTACCCAACCACAAATTGCTTCATCCGGAACCTTCCCGTACAAGTGCTGAAGCTGGCGTTTGATAAATATCCCATCAAGTCCCGAGGAAAACCCCAAATGCACAGTAGACGCGGGGACACGAGAGGCGTGAAGATTTAAATTTCCTCTTTCTCATACCTTGCAGGAGGAAACCGTTTAATGCTTTTAAACCGCAAGTCTAGCAGATCGCTCGAGAGGCCTAAGCTAAGCAACCGGGACGGGTGAACCGTGTAAACCGACACGTGTTAAAAAAATAGCACTATGAGTCATTATCCTGAACGGGGAAGTCGAATGAGTTTTTTTTTTTTTTTTGCTTACCCGTCACTTGTCTTTTAATACATTGCGAGATCTTCCAGCACGCCATAAAACACGATCGGATTTGGTAGATGAATTAGCAGTTTGGTGATGGCAGGGAAAATTTTTGCTCCTAAAACAGCAAATCTTTCTCTTTTTTTTGCTGAAAACAATGAGCGCTGTGTTCCGAGCACCTGCGTTCGAGCGTCCCGAGTCGTTATTTTATGGGTAGGCTTCTGACACTCGCAGGCAAAAATGAGCGTTGGGATTAAATGGCATATGGTCGGTCATAAAAAACAACTCGTCTTTTGGAAAATCTCGCATATCTATAAAAATTTTAACAACTTTTGAGAATTCAGGATGGAGCAAAGCATGATGGGGAATCTAGGTGCTTCCTGGGATTAAATATCAATTTCTTCCAAAATGCGCAATTTCTAGTAAAGGCATGGATGTGAAAAAAAAAATCAGCCAATCAGATGCTCAGATTTATTTTCCCCATGCTGCACTGAGCACTTGAGGCTTTTTTAACCACTTCAATACAGGGCGCTTTCAACCCCTTTCTGCCCAGGCCAATTTTCATCTTTTAGCGCTGTCGCATTTTGAATGACAATTGCATGGCCATGCAACACTGTACCCAAACTACATTTTTATCATTTTTTTCCTCACAAATAGAGCTTTCCTTTGGTGGTATTTGATCACCACTGGGTTTTTTCTTTTTTACTAAACAAATAAAAAAATCCTGAAAATTTTGAAAAAAAAAAGTTTTTCTTTGTTTATGTTATAAAATTTTGTAAATAAGAATGTTTTCTCCTGCACTGCCCCCCAGGAGTGCTACCATGGATCGCCATACAGGCACGGCGATTCGCGCAGCCAAGCCAATCTGCCGCAGTATATATGCGGTGGGAAGTCGGCAAGTGGTTAAAAGGATTTTTATTTTGTAACCGTCAACGCGTTTCGGCGGACCAACACTCTCCCTTCATCAGGGATGAGGGCACCTGGATTGTAAAAGCCTTATCCAATTTAGGTGCCTACATTTTCTGGTTCTTAGCCCTCAGAAAAGTTCAAACACTCCAGCTATCAGACAGTATTGCATCCAATAGTGTCAAAGCCTGTAATGCTTCGCCTGATGCAGCCTCCTCAGATCGGGAAATTTTCAACACAATGCAAAAACACACAGGAGGGTGCAAACGCTTAGTGCATTATCACCATTATTGTTTATTGGATCCAAAAGACAATTACATGCTCACATATATTGTAAGGTGGCACGTCCCCGGAAAGGCGTCAGACTGTGCCATACATGGTCAGATGTCATTGCCTTAAGGCTTGAATTGACCTTTGATATTTGACCGCATCCATCCGTGCTCCCGGGGGGGGGGGGGGGGCTGGAACAAAGTCCTCCTTCAATTGGAGATCAGATGGATCCATACCTGCAAAGCCACTCAACCTCCAGGCCTAAATGAAATGATCTCTTTCAGACCCTTCTTGGAAGGATTTTCCTCTGTCGTTTTTTGCCCTGATAAAGGGGGAGTGCTGACCCCCGGAAATCTTTTAAAGAACTATAAAAGCTGGTGTGGCGCTACCATCCTTTCAAAACTTTAGTGGACAGAATGTGAGCCCTACGTAAATACTACACCTTCTTACACCAGTCTGCACCTCTTCTTTAAATTCTCAGGGGGTATGGTTCTCTGAAAGGCCTCTTACACAGCCAGTTAGGATCTTTGTGTTATTTGCTACGTTATGTAGAATAATCACACTATGGTGTCATTCATTAACTGTGCGTATGTCAGCCACTGAACATTAACCCGTTCACTGTATTTTCCTGCAAATGACCTCTCTCCGAGCCAGTATATAAGGTAGGAGGCTCTCAGCAGAAGGTGCTTAAACTCAAAGCCAACGCTTGTCTCCAGTCCTGTCACCAGTCTAGGAGACAATTGACCTGGAAGGTGCACCTTTGCCCTCTGACTGCACCTGAACATCGAATCCTCATGTAGAGGGGGCTAAATGCCCAGTGTGCATGGCGTCTAATACAGACCAGCTTGTTTTAGGATAGGCCTAACAAAGTGCAAACGCCCTTTGTCCAGTCCCATTGACCAATAGGTGTCTCCTAGAGCAGTGGTCCTCAACTCCAGTACTCAGGGCCCACTAACAGGCCAGATTTTAATTATTACCTTGGGGAGATGCAGACTATAATACTGCAATCACTGAGCAGCAAATTATATCACCTGGGATGTATTTCAGTTATCTTGCAAACCTGGCCTGTTAGTGGGCCCTGAGGGCCAGGGTTGAGGGCCACTGTCTTAGAGGAAGCAGAGCGGGCTACTTTTAGTGTGGTATGAACTTGAGGCAGTCATAGACACACAAGGACAACCCATTGTGTACGCACAATCCTACTGTCTACCATGGTGACCCAGGTACATTTTTTCTTCGGTCGAAACAAAAGGCCTAGTGAAGATCTTTACCTTACATGGACGACCATCTACAGTCTGTTCTTCAAACTCCTCCCCTATTTTGAAGTTAATTTCGGTGGTGCGGACGGTGGTGGATGTCTTAATGTAGAATGTCTCGTCTTCCTGCTTTATCTCCACTGCGGGTTTCGAGGCAGCGGCTACCGCAATCTTCCTGAGCATCACGTTGACTCCTAGAAATGTAAAGGAGAAAGAACATGAGTTAAAATTATGTTGGCTATGACAATGCTGATCAAAGACTATAACTCTTCACTTCTTGTTTCCTTCACTCTTCCAAAGTGATGGAAATCCCTTCTTAGACAGTTGTCACTGGCACCAAATTTCACCTCTATTCCTATTCTGTTGACAACTAGGAATAAGCTTGGGTTTTGTCTGAACCTGGAAGGAAGGTGTCAGTACCTGCCTAGTTAGCCAGGGTGCTGGGGCATGCTTTGTCCCATATCTGCATGTACACAAATGGGCAGAAAGACTAGTGACATCATTAACCTGGCATAGCTACATGATCATATTTGGTAATATCATTGACCTAATATGACCATGTGGCCATATTTGGTCAATGATGTCACAAGTATCTTCTAATCACATGACCATGGCCACATGGTCATATTAGGTCAATAATTCCAGCATGGTTACATGGTCATATTAGATCAATGGTGCCACAGGCATCTCTTCACCACATGACCATGGCCACATGGTCATGTTAGGTCTCACGGATGTCGCAAGCATTTCCTTCCCATATGACCATGTGTACATGGTCATGCTACTTCAATGATGTCACAAGCATAGTGTACCTGCAGTTGCGAGGCAGGGAATGTCCTGGCCACTGCTAATTGGGCCTTTACTGACACCTTCCTTCCAGGTTGAACAGAACATGGGTTTGGACTGAACCCAACCACATCCCCAGCTCTGTCCTTCATCCCGCACTCAGTAGGTCAGTGGGGAATTTTTACTTCTCTTCACCAGGAATGTTTTAGGCATGTCTGTGGCAGAAGCAGTGCAGACTTTTTTACGGGGCATCAGAGCGGCCCGGGGTGTAGTTGCCCCCCTGCCCCCTGGCCCAGTCCTCCCCTGAACAAGGATGATATGCAAGTAACTGACATACTCCTTATCAACTGGTGATGGTCGTTGGCAGCTAGAAGGTTGTAATGGTGTACAATGAAAATCTCTGGCTTTGTGTAACTAAAAGGCAGGTTTCATCCACCCATCGTCTTGTATACAATTTTGGGGCAATTTTTAGGCATTTTTTCCAAGGCACCCCTTAACAAACCTCAACGCACAACAGGGTAGAGCAAAGCTGGCCATACACCACTAGAGTTTTGGTAAAAAAATTTTTTATTTTCCGAACCTTTGTTCAATTTTCTAATCTAGTGTTCAAATCGATGATCCTTTTCAAGGAAGGAGAAGGATGTAAAATGTGGTAAAAAAATAATGTTTTCGGGAACATTTGTTTAATTTTCTATTAGGTAATGTGGTCACATCGATGATCGTTTTCGAGGAAGTAGAAAGATGTAAAATTTTGGTAAAAAAATAATGTTTTCATAACATTTATTCAATTTTCTATTAGGTAATGTGGTCAAATCGATGCTCGTTTTCAAGGAAGGAGAAAGATGGAAAATTTAACCACTTAAGCCCCGGAGGATTTGGCTGCTAAACGACCAGGGGGTATTTTGCGATTTGGCACTGCGTGACTTTAACGGACAATTGCGCGGTCGTGCGACGCTGTACCTAAACAAATTTGACGTCCTTTTTTTCCCACAAACAGAGCTTTCTTTTGGTGGTATTTGATCACCTGTGCGCTTTTTACTTTTTGCGCTATAAACAAAAAAAGAGCGTAAATTTTGCAAAAATAATATTTTTCAAATTTTTTTATATGAAATTCCCCAAAAAAAAAAATGTAAAAAGATTTTTAACATTTTCGGCCAATTTGTTTTATGCTACCTATGTTTGGTAAAAAAAATTGCAAAAAGCGTATTTTGATTGGTTTGCGCAAAAGTTATCGCGTTTACTAACAAAGGGAAAGATTTTTGTCATTTTTGTTGTTTTTTTAACGCGTAATGGCGGCGATCTGCGATTTTTTTTTGCGGTACTGTGACATTGGGGCGGACAGATCGGACCCTTGACTGACATTTTTGACACTTTTGGGGTTACCAGTGACATTTCTACAGTAATCAGTGCTATACATATGCACTGTTACTGTAAAAATACACTGGTAGCGAAGGGGTTAACTTTATTTGAGAGGGAGGGGCTGTGTGTGTCCCTAGGGGCATGATTCTTACTGTGATTGGCTGTGACTTGAGGTGTAAGGACACTGATCAACGGTTCTACATAGTAGAACCGTGTGATCAGTGTTTTTACACCGAGGACAATGACAGGCAGCTTGTTTACACAAGCTGCCTGACTTTCTCCCTCTCCCCCGACGATCGCCGAGTGACCGGCGGACATCGGGTCCGCCGGTCACACGCGCGGGGGGGTCCGTGACCGCGCGGGAGTGGGAGCCCGCCTCCGGCGGCGCGCACTCGCTCCCCAGACCCTCCCAGGCTAGTGACGTTAATTAACGTCACTTTGCCTGTGAGGGGCTGACCACCGCAGTAAATTTACTTGCGGCGGTCGGCAAGCGGTTAATGAATCAAATTCTAACCATTTTTACCATTTTTCCAAGGCACCCCTGAAGAAACCTCAAGGCACACCAGGGTAGAGCAGAGCTGGCCATACACCACTAGAATTTTGGTAAAAAAAATGTATTTTCTGAACATTTGTTCAATTTTCTAATCTAGTGTTCAAATTGATTATCCTTTTCAAGGAAGGAGAAGGATGGAAAATTTGGTAAAAAAAATAATGTGTTCGGAACATTTGTCCAATTTTCTATTAGGTAATGTGGTCACATCGATGATCGTTTTCGAGGAAGGAGAAAGATGGAAAATTTAATGAATCAAATTCTAACCATTTTTACCATTTTTCCAAGGCACCCCTGAAGAAACCTCAAGGCACACCAGGGTAGAGCAAAGCTGGCCATACACCACTAGAGTTTTGGTAAAAAAAAATATTTTCTGAACATTTGTTCAATTTTCTAATCTAGTGTTCAAATCGATGATCCTTTTCAAGGAAGGAGAAGGATGTAAAATTTTGGTAAAAAAATAATGTTTTCGGGAACATTTGTTCAATTTTCTAATCTAGTGTTCAAATCGATGATCCTTTTCAAGGAAGGAGAAGGATGTAAAATTTGGTAAAAAAATAATGTTTTCGGAACATTTATTCAATTTTCTATTAGGTAATGTGGTCACATCGATGATCGTTTTCGAGGAAGGAGAAAGATGAAAAATTTAATGAATCAAATTCTAACTGGGCATGTGGTTGAAAAAAATGTTGTGATTACTGTAATGCACATATGTATCACATTGAATTTGAGACATTGGCAGGGCAATTGAACAACATTTTTAAGGTTTTCATACGCAATTTGTCAAGTCCATAATGGTTCTATCAAATGCTCTGACAAGCGATTTTCCTGAATTTCTGTACAAGTGAAAGTCTACGAGTGTAAGGCCAACACTATACAAAAATTAGATTTTTGTATAGATTTTGAGGCCATTTATATAAATTATTATAACGGTTGTGGTGGGCCTCAGCTGTGGAAGATGATTGTGGTCAGGCTTTGGGGTCACAAAATGTCATCGGGCCAGTCGCCTGGCGGAGGAGTCAGAACGCAGATGCTGTTCCTCAGACAGCGAGTTCCATTCCCATTTGTCACCGGCTTTTCTGTCATCGCGCTGAGGGAACCTTACACCATTTACCATGACGGACGCATTCCTGTGACCTCCTCACAGCTGCCTGCAATTAGACTGCGCTCTTCCTGATCACCTCCGACCATTTAATGTGTGGAGGCTGATGGGCTTACTTAAAGGAACACTCCATCAAACACAAATGTTTTTCATTTGAATATGACTTGGGGAGGGTAAGAGTTGATCTTCTCATTTTATTCTTGGTTCCTTCATTTTTTCAGAAAATTCTCACGTCTGAGGTTGCAAAAAAGGTTGATAAAGGGTTCCTTGGTCTGAACTCTGCCCACTTTCGTATTCTGAATGGGAGACTAAAGAATACAGAGTCATGTGTCAAGAGGGAAATCTTGCCCAAAGGATGGATCCCATGAGGCCGCACCCAGGGTTATTGAAATTAATGGCTGCCTCAGCCTGGGCTCCCACTAGGCCATGCACCCGACCACGAGGGTAATGTGCCACACCGCTGCACCCCTGCACTGGGCAAAGTAACAGGTTCACTTTACTGGAGGAACCTTAAAGAGGGACTCACCCAGGGGCAGACTGGCAAAGTTCGGCCCAGGGGGCAAGTACAAACCAGAGGCCCTTAGTGCAATGACTCGGCCCCCCTCCCACTCTCCCAATCCTCCCCCTGACCCCCATTCCAAGCTGAAGCCCTGCTCCAGATACTCTCTACTTATTGGCTGAATCTGGGTTCCTGACCTGGC
>NC_138780.1:17126391-17128891 GCF_965119305.1 Pelophylax lessonae
GTCATCCAAAAAATTGGACCTAGTGGGCCAGCTCAAGGGCCACCCACTAGCATTATAAATTAATTTAATCTCTGACTTGTTGCTCCATAAAACGTTCTAGACAGGGCTCCTTCAAAGAGGTTTTGCCCAAGGCCTTCCTGAAAAGTAGACCCAGTGGGTCAATGCAAGGGCCACCCGCTAGCGGGCAACGTAGTGATGGAAACTTCTAGAATCCCTTCTTTGATTTGCTGCCCTATAAGATTTTCTCAAAAAAGGGTGGGAAACCAGATCTTGCAGAAAAGTTAAACCAGTGGGCCAACTCAAGAGCAATCCATTACTAGGCAAACTGAAATCACGCAGAGGCAGTTGTTGCGATTAAAAGCTCCAAAATCGCCAAGTTTATAGCAATAAGAAGATGCCTCACCAAGAAAGAGAAATCTGCTTGACCTGTCTTCTGCTGGGCATGTACAATCTTCTCCTTATCTCAGCCTACAAATGGGCATGGGCACTATGAGAGCTTAGTTTCAGTTTTCTCCACAGAAAATGGAACACCAGGCAATTAGTAACGAGCAATATTCCAAAGATACAATTGCAAGTTTAGAATATCGAATCTGAGTGATCATCTTTACTCCCAGTTAGGCTTGGCCAGGAATAAGGACACCCTGAAATTTCAAAGACGGCTGGGTAAACATGAAGTCATGGGTAGGCAGTTGTTGCGATTAAAAGCTTAGCTCCAAAATTGCCAAGTTTATGGGCATGTGAAGATGCCTCACCAACAAAGAGAAATGTTCTTCAACTATCTTCTGGAGGGCATGAGCAATCTTCTCCTTGTCTCAGCATACAAATGGGCATGGGCACTATGAGAGCTTAGTTTCAGTTTTCTCCACAGAAAGTGGAACACCAGGCAATCAGTAACGAGGAACATTCCAAAGATATAATTGCAAGTTGGGAATATTGTTTCTGAGTGATCATCTTTACTCCCAGTTAGACTTGGCCAGGAATAAGGACACCCTGAAATTTCAAAGACGGCTTGGTAAACACGAAGTCATGGGTAGGCAGTTGTTGCGATTAAAAGCTTAGCTCCAAAATTGCCAAGTTTATGGCCATTTGAAGATACCTCACCATCACCACCAATGAGAAATGTGCTTCAACTATCTTCTGGAGGGCATGTGCAATCTTCTCCTTGTCTCAGCCTACAAATGGCCATGGGCACTATGAGAGCTTAGTTTCAGTTTTCTCTACAGAATTTGGAACACCAGGCAATTAATAACGAGGAACATTCCAAAATAAAAAATTGCAAGTTGGGAATATCAAATCTGAATGATCATCTTTAATCCCAGCTAGGCTTGACCAGGAATGCCACCCTGAAATTTCAAAGATGGCTGGGTAATCATGAAATCATGGGTAGGCAGTTGTTGCGATTAAAAGCTTAGCTTCAAAATTGCCAAGTTTATGGCCATTTGAATATACCTCACCATCACCACCAATGAGAAATGTGCTTCAACTATCTTCTGGAGGGCATGTGCAATCTTCTCCTTGTCTCAGCATACAAATGGGCATGGGCACTATGAGAGCTTAGTTTCAGTTTTCTCCACAGAATTTGGAACACCAGGCAATTAGTAACTAGGAACATTCCAAAGATACCATTGCAAATTTGGAATATCAATTCTGAGTGATCATCTTTATTCCCAGTTAGTCTTGGCCAGGAATAAGGACACCCTGAAATTTCAAAGACGGCTGGGTAAACATGAAGTCATGGGTAGGCAGTTGTTGCGATTAAAAGCTTAGTTCCAAAATTGCCAAGTTTATGGCCATTTGAATATACCTCACCATCACCACCAATGAGAAATGTGCTTGAACTATCTTCTGGAGGGCATATGCAATCTTCTCCTTGTCTCAGCATACAAATGGGCACGGGCACTATGAGAGCTTAGTTTCAGTTTTCTCCACAGAATTTGGAACACCAGGCAATTAGTAACTAGGAACATTCCAAAGATACCATTGCAAATTTGGAATATCAATTCTGAGTGATCATCTTTATTCCCAGTCAGCATACAAATGGGCACGGGCACTGTGAGAGTGAAGTCTTGTTTTCACCATTTATAGTGAAACAAATGGCAATTAATAACAAGGAGCAATCTGAAGATACAATAGCTATTGTTTGAGATCCCTATGTGGCTAATTGACTCCCCCCCCCCCCACCCTTCTCAAGCAGGCTTGGCCAGGAATTGTCAGCCAAGGTCACTGAGTGGCCTTCAAATATTAGAACATTCCTCAATGGCCGTAGGCACCCTAAATTTTTCAAAGCTCTGTTTTTAATCCAGCCCTAACAAGAGCACTTCAAAGGAAGCTATCGTCCCTGATGGTGGAAATGCCTGAAAGTGCAGAAGAAATCAGAAGGCTATCAAGACTTTCTCTTTTTTTGTATCCTATTTCGCTTTGATCTTTCCAGAAGAGGTTTAACACTGAGGTGATAAGCCATAAAGCCATAAAAAGCTCTCAGAGATTTAAGCAAGCCTCT
>NC_138780.1:17130536-17133036 GCF_965119305.1 Pelophylax lessonae
GAAGAAAATAGAAAAGAAGTAAAAAGAAGAGAAGGGAAGAGGAGAGGAGAGGAGAGAGGAAGGGAAAAAGAGAGGATAAAAAAAGAAGTGAAAAGATAGGAAGAGAAGAGGAATGGAGCGAGGAGAGAAGAAAATAGAAAAGGAGTAAAAAGAAGAGAAGGTAAGAGGAGAGAAGAGGAGAGGATAAAATAAAAGTGAAAAGAAGAAGAAAAGAGAAAGGAAGGGGAGAGTAGAGGAACAGATGAAAAAGAAGTGAAAAGATGGGAAGAGAAAAGAGAGGAGAGAAGAGAGTAAAAAAGGAGCGAAAAGAAGAGGAGAGAATAAAAAAGAAGCAAAAAATATGGGAGAAGGGAAGAGAAGAGAAGAGAAGAGAAGCACAGACAAATATACAGTAGATGAAAGGGAGAAAAGATAGACAGATGACTAATAAATAAAAATGAGTCAGAGAAATAACAAAAGAGAAGAGATATACATGGATAGACAGACAGATATATTAAATAAGAAATAAAAAAGAATAGAGAAATAGATGGATACAGGAATAGATGGATGACTAATAGACATGCAAGAAAAGACATAGATAGATAGATAGATAGATAGATAGATAGATAGATAGATAGATAGATAGATAGATAGATAGATAGATAGATAGATAGATAGATATAGATAGATAGAATACTAAGCCAGAGATTCTTTGTCGTTGGTCTGTTGGTATTTAATTTTTACGCCTGGCTGCCTGAGCAGATGCTGAACATGCCAGCACAGTACAAATAAAGAAGGATAGTAGAAGTAAAGGTTGGGGTATTCTTGGAAGAGTAACAATAAAGGAATTGTACAGCTCTATGTACAGCAAGCCAAACAAGCTGACTGTTGAGATGTGATTAGCGCGGCCTACAATGGGATGACTGGTATATCTTGTGAGGTCTCTACCCTCCCAGGAGGCACGAGGTTCCAGCAGACATATGATTTCTCAGAGACAGAAAAGGAGGTCACGTCTGTAAGGGAGACGAGCATGATCCAGAATAAAAAAAAAAGGAGAGAGAGCTGTCATTTTCTCCCATAAAACCCATCTTGTTTGTGATGAATGAATAGAGAATGAGAGCCCTTGTTTGCTCCGGGGTTTGGCTGGCAAACGAAGCAATGCTGGCAAACATTCCATTCATGTTCCTCCCTGCATTTATACAGCATCATATCATCAAATCAAAAACCGATCCTGTCACCTGTGGCCTGCTGTAACCCCTGTCCTTCTCATTCCGAGGCCCACAGGCAGACGTTAACTTGGAAACAGGGAGGAAGATTTCAAGAAGGCTAAGGTGCCAGGAGTCCCCATTGCCCAGAAGAGACTATTTTAAAGTAAGTTTTTACCCCCGGTCATCCAAAAAATTGGACCTAGTGGGCCAGCTCAAGGGCCACCCACTAGCATTATAAATTAATTTAATCTCTGACTTGTTGCTCCATAAAACGTTCTAGACAGGGCTCCTTCAAAGAGGTTTTGCCCAAGGCCTTCCTGAAAAGTAGACCCAGTGGGTCAATGCAAGGGCCACCCGCTAGCGGGCAACGTAGTGATGGAAACTTCTAGAATCCCTTCTTTGATTTGCTGCCCTATAAGATTTTCTCAAAAAAGGGTGGGAAACCAGATCTTGCAGAAAAGTTAAACCAGTGGGCCAACTCAAGAGCAATCCATTACTAGGCAAACTGAAATCACGCAGAGGCAGTTGTTGCGATTAAAAGCTCCAAAATCGCCAAGTTTATAGCAATAAGAAGATGCCTCACCAAGAAAGAGAAATCTGCTTGACCTGTCTTCTGCTGGGCATGTACAATCTTCTCCTTATCTCAGCCTACAAATGGGCATGGGCACTATGAGAGCTTAGTTTCAGTTTTCTCCACAGAAAATGGAACACCAGGCAATTAGTAACGAGCAATATTCCAAAGATACAATTGCAAGTTTAGAATATCGAATCTGAGTGATCATCTTTACTCCCAGTTAGGCTTGGCCAGGAATAAGGACACCCTGAAATTTCAAAGACGGCTGGGTAAACATGAAGTCATGGGTAGGCAGTTGTTGCGATTAAAAGCTTAGCTCCAAAATTGCCAAGTTTATGGGCATGTGAAGATGCCTCACCAACAAAGAGAAATGTTCTTCAACTATCTTCTGGAGGGCATGAGCAATCTTCTCCTTGTCTCAGCATACAAATGGGCATGGGCACTATGAGAGCTTAGTTTCAGTTTTCTCCACAGAAAGTGGAACACCAGGCAATCAGTAACGAGGAACATTCCAAAGATATAATTGCAAGTTGGGAATATTGTTTCTGAGTGATCATCTTTACTCCCAGTTAGACTTGGCCAGGAATAAGGACACCCTGAAATTTCAAAGACGGCTTGGTAAACACGAAGTCATGGGTAGGCAGTTGTTGCGATTAAAAGCTTAGCTCCAAAATTGCCAAGTTTATGGCCATTTGAAGATACCTCACCATCACCACCAATGAGAAATGTGCTTCAACTA